>NW_023469038.1:0-5588 GCF_013731165.1 Rhagoletis pomonella | reverse complement strand
GGAGAAAATCGAAAAAATCGTCATCTGCAATGCGTTTGGTATGTTTGAAAATTTCCCTATGGCATAAATTATATGCCGCCAGAAAGCGACTAAATTTAATACTAAGGGCCGAGAAAAAGGCACTAATATTTTTTTATTTTTTTTTTTATTTGCACTAGGGGTCTAAGATGGAAGTACGCCGCTATCATAAGGTCAATTCTTACCTACGGCACCCTAATATGATGGCCAGATTTAGGCAAACGAAACAATGTCAGTAAACTAAATAGCATACCTTGGGAATAACTGGGGCACTGAACTCCCGACCTACATATAGTCAGTGCTCAATATGATGCCCGTTGATCTATGCCTAAAGGAAACCCCGATGTACTCAGCAGTACGACCCAGAGAGTCTCGGCTGTAGGGATCGTGGACCTTGGGCTCCCTCTTCGGCCTTACTTCGATAGCAAATAAAACCACGGAATATATGGATAGGGGTATATTCCGAGGAGTTTGGTGTCAAATAGTTCCTTCGGCTGCCAAACCATGCTAAGTAGTGAAGAAAAAACAAAAAAAGTAATTTTTAGCAAAAAAACCGACTTAATATATATATAGATATATATTTCATGATCCAATGATCGGATCTAAACCAGATTAGTATGGGACCACATCTGAGACACTACCTTTCCGATTCAAAAATAATTATCGAAATCGGTTGACGTGGTCCAAAGTTATGCGGTAACGTACATAAAAGAAAAAAATATATATATATTCCGACGAACTGATAACCTCCTCCTTTTTTGGAAGTCGGTTAAAAAAGTTTGACACATATATTTTAAAATTCCATATGCATAACGTATCTGTAATTAAATTAAATTCGATTTTACCAACAGCTGGCAACCCTGTTCAAAATATATGCAAGCTAAAACCTTCGTAGTGCTGACGAAGAAATACTTATGGCGTTTTCGTTTCTACAAAAAATGTTGTCTTCTCATTGCCCTCTTCTTAGTATTTGTGCGTAGAGGGAAAAGTAAAGGTAACATTTAAAAAAAAATGGTGAGGACAAAATTAAAAACAAAGACTAAAATGAAAATAATGAAAAAATATATACATAAGAATAAGGGTAGCTGAAAGGGTAAGAAAATTTATTGAAATTACCGAAATTAATCAAATCATCGAAGTTTAAAGAGTTATCGCAACGTATCGAATTATTCAAATTGATCAAAATTCATTGAGCTTTCGATATTTATAGACACAGGAAATTAGTTTTCAAAATTTATGGATAGTTATCGAGCTATGAAAACGTATGAGATTATTGAAATTTGTCAAGTTAGTGAAATTTATCACGTTATCGATATTTATTGAAGGAAATTTATCGAGTTATCATAATGCATTAAGTTTTTTCAACTTATCGAGTTATCGATATTTATTGGTTTGTGAAATTTTTTCGATTTTTCGAACCGAAGTTTTTGGAATTTTCAGGATATATCGAGCTATCGGAATTTCAAGGTTATATATGTACATACATAAGTTTATCGAGCTATCACTGTTTGTCAAATCTTATCGTGTTAAAAGAGTGTAACGAGTTATCGAAGTTTGTCGATAGCTTTCGAAAAATATGGAGCTATCAAACTCATCCCAGCTATCGAAATTTATGAAGGTATAAACGTTTATCCAGTTATCGATTTATATCGAGAGTTATCGGAATTTATGGAGTCTTCGAAACTCAAAGTTACCGAAATTTATAGAAAATTATCGAAATTAGTCGAGTTATCGCATTTCGTTGAGTTATCGGATTTTAGTGTTTTTGAAATTCATTGAATTATCGATATTTATAAAATTATAAACGCAACCGTGTGACCAATTCAAAGGAGTGGTTGGGCGATGTTGAGCTGCAAGTCGAACCAGGTTTTGGACCGTTTCGTAACCGTTGACGAAACATGGATTCACCACAAAACAACAGAGACAAAGGAACAATCAAGAAGTCCACCAAAGTAGACCTCAGTGAGTCTGTCGGCCAATAAGATCGGATTTAGGTTTGCATTCACATCGATAACTTTGAAAATGGCAAAATGTTCACTAGCAAATATTATTCAGAGATTTTCGTCAGATTCGAGGCTAATTTGAAGCCAAATTGACCACATTTGGCCAAGAAAAATGGATGTTTCATCAAGAAAATACACCGCTATACACGTGTGTATTCACCATCAATTGGGCTACGAACTTTCTACCTCATCCACAATATTCATCAGATTTAGCCTCCAGCGAATATTTCCTGTTTCCAAACCCAAACAAGTAGCTTGGGCGGTAAAGAGATTTGGGGCGAATGAAGCGGACATCACTGAAACAAAAGCTTAGTTTGAGGACCTTGAAAACCATATTTTTTGGATGGAATTAAAAAAATTGTTAGACTAAATATATCGAGCCAAGAAAAGTCAATGTTGACTAATAAAACGTTTTTTTGCCAAAAAATTTATATTTTATTCAAAAATTCACTGTCAGTTAAAATTTCACTCGTATGAAAGTTACCAAGAAACGAATTGTAGTTTTGAATTCGGCGTCCTCAAATTCACTGAGAAAAAAATTTTTATTTAAATCCATGCACAGTTATATTTTTGCCCACATAATTTTGTGTTTGCCCACAGTGCTTCCCACTCTGCGAGGCTTCGAGCTTCACAGGTTATTGTGTTGCTTATACTTTTCTTTGGCTTAGTTATACCAACTAGTTGCTTTGGCTTTGTTTTAAATTTACTTTGCATTTTTCTGCCGTAAGCCTTTTTTCTGTTCTACACGCGGAAAGCATTCCTTTCCTCACAATCTCGGTAGCAGTGAACTTGGCTAATTATAAGTTGAAATGCTCGGAAGTTTTTTGTTAGATTCAACGAGCTTAAGTAATTGCCATTGTTTGTGTGTGAATTAAGCAGAACTTTGCTGGAGTTTTTCCTAGCGTAAATGTAGGTAATAGCTTAGTTATTGTTACTCAATTCGATTTAGGGAAATTTATTATTAAACAAAATTGCTTTGATTGACATGTTTATGCACAAAACCTTTTTAAAATTAACATCTTGCACTTAGATTAGGTTAGGTAAAGTTACGTGAGACAGGTAGCTTTAGTTAAAAAGAGTGCCCAGAGTTGTCCCTACATGTCCTTAAATCATCCTGATTTTCTGTTGAATTCTAGTAGACCTTCTAATAGGATGATCCATTAGCTATCTAATCTCTCGAAGCCTTTAATGAACTTGTACTCGGCGTGTTCCTCGATAACAAAAATTTTCTCTTAGATGTAGTCGTTAACGTTCTTTTTAAATAGATTGGTGCTGGAAGGCTGACATCTCAGAAAACTTTAGGAGAATTTCCTGTGGCATTTGGCTGCGTGCCTTCGATAAGCCTACAATAAGGAATAAACAAAATACTAATGTATTAAAGGGTGCCGAGCATGATGATCGCAGAGCTTCTAACCTCATTGACTACGAGAGCCCCAGAGATATTGCTGCTGGGAAACTGCAGGAAAGTTTTTGTACAATGAGATTCAAAGCGTTGATAAAGCGGAGTAGTACGAAGTATGGGCCCTCCAGACCTTTGGTCTGAAAAATTATTTACACACAAAGATTACCACTATTATCGATCGGGAAGAGAACGTACTTAGTCTAGCATCTGTACCCTTATTCGACCATTTACAGCGATTGCTTCAACTTAGAACCCTCAACCCCTAGGATTGAAAAAAAAAGTAAGTGCGCCTGGGCACTGGAGAGGTGGAGAAGGTAAAATTGCGTTGCATACCTAGTTTGGCTCATAATCAATATACATATCGGTATTTCCGTACATCAAGCACGTGACAGTCGTACGTTTCAATGAAATACAAACAAGGAAAACCATTCGTTTTCTTTTACTTCTTTGGACCCTTGTGTAGCATATAATTAGCTGTATATTTGACCGAAAAGAAACAATCGAACCGCAAGATCCTTAAATATGCGCAGATAAACAGAGTGACGTTATGTGACAAAAATGGAAGTTGATTTTTTCCTTTTAATATGATTTGTAGTAATTCGTGTTCTTTTTAGAGTTTTTTGAATTAATGCAACTTGTTTCAATTTTCTTTTACAACCCTAAACCTGAAGCCTTACGTGACATGACATAAATTTCCATCGTGATATTTTGGCTAAATTAATTTTTAACGCAAATAAAACATGACTTTTATGTCGAATATACTTTATATTTTGACTTCAGCGTCAATTCAGGGTCAATTTTACTAAAATCTATGAATTATTATGTCTCAACTACATACGCAAAATTCGAACCAAATCGTACCATAAATACGGTTTTAAAAATATCTTCACCCTGGCGCTACCTAGAAAGACAATTTTTCGCAAACAATTTACTGCTTACTTAACCAGCAGACAAATTGGCCCAAAAATACGTTCGATATATGACTTTTATTTTTTTCGCGGTAGACCTTCAGATGTATGTATTTTCATTGCGAATAAAATGACAGGCTAGTTAACTCTTTTTTCTATCTTTATCCCTAGCTAAATTTACCGTGGTCTTCATCCTTAGTTTTATCTTTAATATCTTTGCCTTTATCATATTCTTCATCAACATATTCACCTAGATGATGTTTGGTGAGGTGAGGTGATTTTATGTCATGGGACGTCATTAGCATTCTCGGGACTACTGCGAGATTTCCGGAACTAGATCGGGATTTTCGACTATCGATAAATATATCAATATTAATATCCATAAAAGTATCAGCAAATATATCGTTAAAAATATCGATTCTTATATCGTTAAAAATGTCGATAAATATATTGCTAACAATATCGATTATTATAACGATAATAATATCGATAATTTTATAGAGAAATATACCGTTAAAGTGTCGATTATTATTTCTATAACACTATCGATAAATATATTTATCTCAATGTCGATAACAGTTTAGATAAATATATTGATCACAAAGTTAGATATTTTATAGACAGCAACATCGATAAATATATCAAAAACAATAGCGATAAAAATGCTGATAAATACAGATATCGATAACATAATCGATTATTATGTCGATAACAATATCGATAAATATAAGGATAAATAGTCCCCAAAATCTCTAAATAGTCCCGAGAATCCCGAAATAGTTTTAAAAATCCAGGTTTGCCGGCCTATTGACACTGGGAAATTTCGTTACAAAAAAATAACACTAGTTCTTGTCACCGCAATTCTAAGCACCTTGGTAAGCAATTCAGCTATGAGGTTTTGTATAAATTCTGGTGTTGCATACTTCACGGGGCAAAATTTTGTTACCTGCTTATGAGATGGCAAAAAAATTACCAGTGCGCAGAATGCAGAGAATCCCGAAAATCTCTAAAATCCCGAAATAGTTCCCAAATTGAGGTGAAATGAGTTGAGGTGTGGTGAGAGTGGGTGTGATGAATTCAGATGTGATGAGTCAAAGTGTGATGAATTCAGGTGTGGTGAGTTTGAGAGTGGTGAGCTCAGTTAAGGTGAGTTAAGGTGTGATGAATTTAGGTGTGGTGAGTCTCTGTGTCTCTATCTATATCCTGTTCTTTAGAATCACTTTTAACCCTTCTTCCTCTATCTTCATCTTAATTTTT
>NW_023469037.1:0-5588 GCF_013731165.1 Rhagoletis pomonella | reverse complement strand
AAAAAAAATAAAATAAAATCCCATATAAAAACCACACGTTTTCGCTTACAAATTCATACTTACGTGCCGCTTATTTTTTTGTTAGTCTGAGGGTGTGTGTGTGCGTAAAATTACATTACTACCAAATGTTAACAAGGATATGTGCAGCAGATAAACAAAACGAAAAATACTATGTAATGCCGAAAGCCAAACGAAGTCTGTCAACAAAAAGGAAATGTGTCAAAGTAGACAAGCACGCACATAGACGCACTCCCACATCCACACAAGCACCCATACATACAGGGTGAAACGAAAAGTGCACAGACACACACAAGCACGCAACGGGGCGAGCTGAGGTGAAAAGTAAGCGCACTTTTACCACTTTCTCTGCATTTTTATTTTTTATTTTTTTATTCATTTTTCTATCAAATTTTGTCGTTCAGTCGACCGGCTGACATATGACACCCATTGTAGAGAACAAGCTTGTGTGTGGGGCTAACAAAAAACAGACATATAAAATAGTTTTAGAAATTTATACTTTTGAAAGTCCCACTTACACATTTACCGCTAGCTACTAGTTATGTATTTGCCTGCGTATTTTTGTGTGTGTTTTATCACTGGCACATTACCGACAACCTTGTGCCTTGTACCTTGCACTTTGCGAGCGATCCAAAAAAAGCCGAACACATGCATGTAAATTGAATGAAATTACATACTTGCATATTATCCTTTTTTATTAAATATAGCAAGGATATAAATACGATTTTCAAAGTGTGGAGGCAATGCAAAGGGAAGGCAAGAGAGAGAATGAGAAAGAGTACGGCCATACAGTGGGAGATTTCGAAATAAAACTTTGGAAAAAATTAGTAAATTTTGTATATACATATATATATATATATATATAATATTTGTATATTTACACATATCATAAATGAGTGAACAAGAAAAGTGTGTTCCGATTTTAGTAAAATTGTGTTTACATATTTCATTCATGCACCCTTTTATATTTTAAGGCGAAAATAAAGGAAAAGTGTGTATTGTATTTAACAGCATATAATATTTGCTCTACATTTTTAGACATTCAAAATAAGGAAAGTTATATTTCATAAAAATCGTGAAAGGACTCGAAAACGTGCCGAAAAAATAACAAGAAGTGCCTCGAAAATTCTAGCGAATTTCAAAAAACTCATTGTAAATTCCGAAACGTCCCGAAAAAATCTTAAAGATTGCAAAAAAAATTCCCAAAAAAATAAAACATAAATAACCTGAAAATTAAATTAAATTCTGAAAATTCTTAAGGTGCACATGGGTGGAAAAAGATTTGCAACCGTCGAGGAGGTGGAATTTTAGGTGGAGAAGTATGCGAAGAAGCTGGAGGGAGGTTTCTTCGAGGCAGGCATCACTTCCTGCATCGAAAGGGATGACGACTTTGTTCAAAAATAATTTATACTAAGAGCGCCAGTTACTGTCGAAATTCGGCCGTTTTTCTAGTTTTTTTTTTGTGAGCCTTGGAGAGGTTTTCTAACTTAGCACGTCTTTTAACTTACGGAAAAATCTCCTGTTTTTGAACTAAAACGTGACTAAAATTTTGTATGTCTTTGCAGGTCTTTGAAGGACTTTGGTTGGACTTGGAATTGACCCGATACAATCCAATTTATCGATAAATTTCGATATTTTGATACATATGAACTGTATGAATTTCAAAAACACTAAAATGCGATAACTCGCTAAATTTTCGATACCACTATAAATGATGTTCCCCAGGGTAGTGTCCTAGGCCCGTTACTATTTGTCCTTTTCATTAATGATATTTCCTCCTGTTTTTCCAAGTGTAATTATCTTCTATACGCGGATGACCTGCAGATTTACTATGAAATTAAATGTCCAGAAGATTCATCCATTCTCCAGTGTTAGTTGGATAACTTATATAGTTGGTGTGTGCGTAATCGTTTGTTCCTCAACATTAGTAAATGTCACTATTCTTCTTATGCGAAAGTTTTCAGTATTGTTCCAACATCTTACTGCATCTCAAACTCGCCGCTAAAGATAATAACTGAATGTAAAGACCTGGGCGTCTATTTTGACTCCAAGCTCAACTTCACAACTCACATAAATTATATTGTTTCTAAATCGTTCGCTGTGTTGGCCTTTATTCGTCGAAATTGTTCTTCGTTTTCTGGTCCCTATACTCCCAAACTGTTGTACTCGTCTTTAGTTCGGTCCAGGTTAGAATACGCGGTATTTGTTTGGAGACCGTTTCATGCAGTCCATGTTAATAGATTAAGTCTGTTCAGCGAGCTTTTGTGCGCTTTGTTTTGCGCTCGATGAATTTTGTAGATCCTATTCCGTCCTATCGCTCTCGTTGCTTACTAATAAACCTCATGTCATTAGAGTCTAGGCGTGCTATGTTGTCGATGTGTTTTGTCTTTGATATCTGTGCGGGATCAATAGATTGTCCGTACCTGCTCATGAAAATTAATTTTAATGTTCCCTCACGCATTCTCCGCTGTAATGAATTGTTTTTCGTGGGTATAGCTAAAACTGTCTATGGAATGAATGCTCCTTTTAGGAGGACGCTAGCGCAGTTTAATGCGTATTCTTCTTCCTTAGACTTTGATTTCTCATACTCTAAGTCTACTTTTAATAATCTACTTGTAAGGCTCTTGTCATAAGGTCTTTGTATGTAACTATCATATAGTCTGTAAACATCGGTTAATTTTGATAGATCCAACTTTTTTCGAAAACTATCGACAAACTTCGATAATTCGTTATGCGCTGATAATACGATAAAATTCTATAAGCCATGACAACTCGATAAACTTATGTGAGCTTGAAATTTTGATAGCTCATAAATCAGTAAGTCAATAAATATCGAAAACTCGATAAATTTCGTTAACTCTCTAAATAACTATAGTTCAATAAATATCGATAACTTGATAAATTTCATATATTTGATAATGTTCGTAAATTCCGTAAATTTCTGTGCCTATAAATTTCGACAACTCAATAAACATTGATCAATTTGAATAAATCGATACGTTACTATAACTTCTAAAATATGGGTAACTCGTATGGGTAATTTCTTTAATGATTCCATAAATTTCGGCAACTTGATAACTTTCGATAACTAAATTTTTATGAATGAATATATTTCGATTTCCTTCGAAAAATTGCATTACGTTTTCTTACCCTTTCAGTTACCCTAATTATTTCGTCGCGATCTTCAATTTTGCTCTTTCCTTTTCGTCTTAATCGTTTTTATCATTTATTTGTGCATAATCGCATTTATCTTTATTACATAGTTTTATTTCGAAAACCGTCTTATTTCAAAACGGCTCTCTCTTTTATAAAACAAACCCCTTTCAGACTAGTTCTTTATATCGATATATTGGTATGAATGGATAAGCCCTGAAATAAGGAGCTTCAGGCCAGCAGATATTTTGCACTTTAAGCGATAATGTGTAATCACGTACTTTTTTTAGCCAAACGAATTTAGTACTGTTAATTTCTGGGCGTGCATCGTATGTAGGAATGCAAATTTGTTAAATAGTACCCTGGTCACGCTCGATTGTACTTTTCACAAAATCTGTTATTTTTGCCAGTCTCAACACACTGTGCGTCATGCCAAATGGTGGCTGACAATGTCGTCAGCATCGGTGAAACTGTGCGGTCCAAATAAAATTTTGCATAAATTTGCGCAAGTTCCACATACGCCTGGGCGTACTGCCGACCATCACCGAGCAAACAAGATCATAGACGACAATTTGCTGGAAGCAAAAAACCAACAAACTTACTTAATTTGTAGGCAACGTCAGGAGGGAAGACAGAATATACTATACGGCGAGTTGACTTGGAATGAGTTACTTATATGTATGTAAATATACATACATACCTATGTACATACGGTATGTAACATACCTATGTATGTATGAATGAGTGTGATGTATGTTTATACTCTTTGGAGTGCAAATATTCTGTCGTGTATATATGTACATATATGTATCTGCGTGTGTAAGTTCACATATTTGTGATTATTTTGCATATGAGCAGTCAGAAATAAATTCATTTGGCGAAATAAATGTTAAAAAAGGACCTTCAATGGCAAGTAAAGTGACAGTCAACTAACTAGACAGCTAGGTATGTACATAACTACATTTATACATATGTATGTATACCAGCTAAGCAAGTAGACAGGCAGACGAAGTCGTTGCCAGCTTAACGAAAAATAGCTTAGATAGTAGTGAATTACTGGGCTTGAATTTGCATACATACATATGTATGTCTGTATTCTGGATTTTATTATATTTGTTTTTCATCCGCTACATACGTCAGCTCAATTTGTGGTTTCTGATTGTGTGCGGATATATTTACCACAAAACTTTCCAAAAACCCAATAAAATTCCACAAACAAGTAGAGAAAGAGTTATCGAGCCAAATATTTTTTTATGAAAATTCAAGGATAATGGAATTGTTATCACAATATTTATACACAGTAGTTTGTTTTTCCAAAGCAGAAACTTATTGCTTTCAAAATATCTTTATGGCAACAAATTCACTTAGTCAACATTTGAAATACAAATACACTTTCACTTTGGGTAAATACAATGTATTGATCAAAAACTGGTTAAAAAAAAGGGCCCCCAGGATTCTTCACCCACCACGGTCGGGTGTCGTCACGGAAACGAGTAACACTTGCGATGCATCATGCAACGACGAAAAAGAACACTAATACGAAAAACCAACAAAGACTAAAATGAAAATCAATACCAAGCCTGTCGTCCTACTCGTTGCCCGTGATACTGGTGTGCCCGGGAATCCACCGTCATGTACTCCGCGGTGGATGGAATTAAGACCGCGCGAATTAAGGGCGCCTTGTTACTATTTCTTTGACTGATTAGTTTAATTTTTTAAACTTAGCTATGCCGCCTATTATCATTTCTTGATCGCGACCTAAATAATTGGGCAAAATTACTGAGGTTGGACTGATATTTATTTTAAGCGCGCGAATCGACAGTTCCTCCTACCATTTTCTATAGTATCCTTTTGGCCAACGGCGACTACAGTAGTGGCAATAACACGCTTCCTTGTGGTGTACCTCTGTTAAACGGTTTGGTGGTATCGTGCCTACCCTACTGCTCCAAACCACTTATGCAGCTCAACATACTGATTATCCAATTCGAAGTTGTGGGGTAAATCCCTATCGTCGTCATTCCGTCTAAAATGCCTTGCTTTGATACATTCTTAAAGGCCGCTACTATGTCCAGGAACAGCCCCTACATGAATGCTCCGTTTTGTAGAGCCGCCTCTATTCGTTAACACCGTTGTGTTCTACCGATCTTTAGCATTGACTGTCGAGTGGTGACCGCTGTTGATAGAAAGTTCTTTTACTATTTTTAGGCCAATGATGGAACATGAACTCTACCGTGTGTGTGAGTACGCTCATCTAACCACTAAATAAATAAAAACAAAAAACTGAAATTTAAAGGAATATAATTTGCTGTTTGATAATTGACATTCGCAAAACAAATTACAATATAGATTTTAACCACAAAATACACCTGCTTTTCTTGCATAAATATACCTTCTTACGTTCTTGGATATAATAAAAT
>NW_023469036.1:0-5590 GCF_013731165.1 Rhagoletis pomonella | reverse complement strand
CATGTGACTTTCGTGCACGCTTTCGTGCATTTCTTTTCTAAGCGTTTGTGGAATAATTATCTGATTATTTTTAAAAACTAGACCGTCAATAACACATATATCATCTTTTATTTTAAAATATGGCATCGCTTTTTTTTCTACTTTAGCATTATTTTCTGGCTAACCGTTTTTTACACACTCGGAAATTTGTTTAAATATTTCATCTTCTTGACAGCATCGTCTGATTTTATCCACCTCAGTTGGCGGAAGCGCAATATCTGAAACCACCATATTGCAGTGTAGCTTCAAATCATCATCAAACTCGTTTAACGCACTTTCGGTCAAGGGTGCTCTTGACAAAGTATCCGCAACGAATAAGAACTTTCCTGGTTTATATTGCACTTAGATCATAGCCCTGAAGCCCGCAACATTAACCTCTGTAATCTTGGCGGTATTTTGTACACTGGCTTATTGAATAGTAACACCAGGGGCTTATGATCCGTTTCGATCAAAATTTTGAGCCCATAAATGTACTGGTGAAATCTGAGGCACCCAAATAATATAGCGAACAACTCCTTTTCAATTTGTGCATAGTTTATTTGTGTGTCTGTCAGATATGCTGGTGTGTATGCGATGGGATTTTGTTCATGGGATATTGCTGCACCTACTGCAAACTTAGATGCATCAACCGATAACGTTACCTGTCTATTTGGATCGAAATAAACCAAAACGGGAGTTTGTGTTATTTCGTACTTTAATTTCTAGAACTCTTCTTCATGAATTGAGTCCCAATGCCAATGGACTTCTCTTAATTTGTTTCTTTTTACCTTCCTTCATTAGCTCGGGATGTAACTATGTAATATTGATGCGCCTAAAAGATGCAGCAATTTCTATTCTCAAGCTACATACCTGATGACAGTACGAATGGCAATTATAATAGGTAGGTTTTAGTTTTTTAAACTATAATTTTATTAATGTTAGATTTCGCTTTGCTGCGCAGTTGCTGCGTGTATTAAAAAGTCGTCAATGTATATAATTAACCCAGGTATGCCTTCAAATAGCCTGACCATTTCAGCGTGAAAAATCTCAGGCGCCGCATTTATACCAAAAGGTAGTCTCAGGAACCTAAAGCGTCCTAGAGGTGTGTTAAGAGTGCATAATTTAGACGATTCGTCATCAGCAGGGATCATCCAAAAACCCGAACTAGCATCTAGAGAGCTATTTAGATTTGCTCAACCTTGCTTTACAGTCATCGACGTTTGGAAAAGGGAAGTGAGGTCTAAGGATAGCTTTGTTCAGATTACGATGGTCTCAACATAATCTCAATTTACCAATTGGTTCACTTACTGGCGCAATTACGTTCAAATCAGTCATACGTTTCAACTCAGTTTTGAGTTCCTCATACAGTTAACCAGTAAGTAATGGTATTTTTCGCGAGGGATCTATTACAGGCGAACAATTTTCTTTAAGTTTGAAAGTACATTTTGTTTGTAATTGCCCTAAATGTTCAAACACCTCCATATAGTCTTTCAAAAATTCACACTGTATTTCATTAATATTGCTAATCAAATTCATATCGATAGCAGTATTTAAACCAATAACATTTTTGCAATTAATATTTAAAATATGACATTTGACATTTTTAAATGATATGTTTTCAAGAACAAAATTTGTATTCAATACTCCCAAAAGGGGCAATTCTTCTCCACTAAACTTAGCATTAGATTTTGTAAGACACCTGTTTAATTGTAACAAACAATACATATGTATTAGTGTTGTTTAAGTTGATTTCAATAATCCATTATTTCATTAATTTTGCCTTCTCCACTGCTTCGATGTGTTTTTCTTCATTATTTTGCCCTTCTAACTTGCCCACAGATTGCAGTCGCTGTACTCGAAGTTTGTTTTTCCCACGTTGAACTCATTGTTCTGTTGCCTTCCTTCTTTGACTATGCAAATAAATAAATCACTTTCGTCGTTACTCGTACAATCAAATTTGTTAGCTGACTTTTTTTGTTGCTGTTGTGTAGATGGGATACGATTTGATCGTTTCTGGGTTTTGTAAAAACAAATAGCTGCGAAGTGATTTGTGTTGTTGCACTTGTTACAGGCTGCGATTTGTGCATTTGCCTGCACATAACTACGTGACTTTCGAATAGCTCCCACAAGTTCAATGTCCGTTTGACTTTCGTTGACTCTTTGTAGCTCGGCTGCATTACTTTTGGCCACTTCAATGTTTTTCGCTATTTCGATTGCTTTGTCTAATGTTATGTCGCCTTCACTCAATAACCGCTCTTTTATGGGACTTAAATGAGATGACTCACACAAATATATCTTTTTTCAAACTGTCTGGAAGAGCACTAAATTCCCATGAAATACTTAAGTTTTTTAGACATGTTATATATTCGTTCATTGTTTCTTCACTCTTTTGTTTACGCGTAAAGAATTTGTGTCGATAGCAATATTTACTTTTGGTAGAAAATAGTTATTAAACTTGTTGAGCAAATTATCATAAGACACCGTGTCGACGTCGCAATCAAAGGAATACAAAATGTCCAAACACTCAGCACCTAAATGATGCCACATCAGAGCCACCTTTCTTTGATCAGTTTGATCTTCTAAACCAGATGCTCGTAAAAATATTGCGAACTGAACTTTCCAGTTTTCCCAAGCCAGGGCTAGATTAGTGGCTTTTACGTTTAATGGCGCTATTGTTGCCGACATTGGTAATATTTGTGATACTTGCATATTAATTGCACTACTGGCCACTTTTTTTTCGTCCGGAATTTTTTTTTTCTGTTTGGTTGTATTGACTTTCCCTTCAGTTTTCACCCCACACCTGACACCATGTTGTGTATTGTGGTGTCTATTACTGAATTCATAAGTAGAGTTATCTCAAGTATAAAGCTAGTATATAATAAAGATGGAACAATAGTGTGTGGTGGGTATGAACAGTATACAGTGTGGTAAGTATATATGGTATCTATAAAGGGAAATTAGATAGTAATATGTATTTACACAACACTTATGTAATAAACATTTCTGCATTTATCTATGAAAAAAAATGCGTGCATGCGATATAGTTTGGTCGGAATAAATTTTTATTTGTCAGAGTGCGCGCCCGACTCTCGCGGCTGGATCGCGTTGACTTCTTGCGCAAGAAAGAAATGCACGTTTCAATCGTTCCACTTCTATTTCTCATGCTCGAGTTTCGCATGCCCGCGAGAGTTGGGCGCGCACGCTGGCAAATAAAAATTCACTCCGACCAAACTACATCGAAATGCACGTTTTTTTTTTAATATATAAATGCAGAAATGTTTATTACATAAGTTGTTGTTAAAAATGTTCGCCCACGAGGCGCAGAAATTGTTTAAATGTTCAATTGTTCATAAAAAAATTATTGAAAAGCAAAAAAAAATATATTTTTGTAACACAAATAATTTTATTGCATAGTTTAATGTTTTTTAAGTCTGCACTCAAAAAATTGTTTCATTCGGACACTTACTTTCAATGAAAAATAAAAATTTCCAAACACTGCAGGAAGCCTTACCCATATATAAAAATGATGTGAAAAATGTATAGTAATTCATCAGTTGAGAACGGTTGGGCCGATTTGGCTAAATTTTTGTTTTAGTTCGTAATTGCTAGGAGAAGGTTTTCACGAAAGAAAATTTTGAGAAAACCTTCCGGGAAAGTCGGGGAATTGGAAAGATCGAAAATTGATTTTTTTGTATGGAATTTTTTCTGCAATTCGTTCGGAATGGCTTTCGAATGGAATTTCTAAGTGGAAAACTCGGAAAAATCCGCAAGAAGGCGAAAAAATTTGAATTTTTTTCGACGAAATTTTGCATTTTGTCGCATGATTTGATGATTTTGGACGATGTAAAGGTGGAAAGTTCATTGTGAAGCTTGGAAAATTTCGGATACTTGTGAAATTCATTGTGAGCAGGGTTGCCAACTTTTCAATTTCATAAAGCACCAAAACTTGGAAAGAAAAGCGTTTTACCACACTAAAAGCACTACAATTTTTTTTTTTTTTAAAAGATACTTTTTTTCATTACAGTTTGTATTTAACAAAAGTAAAAAAATTAACAATATTCAAAACTTTTTCGCTCATAACGATTGAATAGCATCTAGACATGCTATTATGATTCATGCTGATGAAATAATACCAAAGTACTGCACATTAAAACTAGTATATCACGAGAAAAAAATATCGAATCGCAACAAACAAAACTAAAATTTAAAGGGGAAGAGTAATACTAAATGATGCCCTAATTAGAAATGAGTAAAAAAAATTGTTTTTCATAATATAACCTCAAATATCGCGAAACCCGTGTTTTTGACACTTTGAGGTTAGGATATCTTTTGACGTGCTGGAGAAATTCTGCATCCAGATTTGGATTCAGCACCAAAAAATCTACAAGAACCGATAAATATTTCAAATTATTTCATGTTTTATCTACATATAGAGATAAATCGATACCATCAAGGTATTACTCAAATCAGTACTTGTACTTGTATCAAACAAGGTATCGATATATACTCAGTATCGGAAAGGTATCGAGTACTTGCAAATAGATTTTGCATATTTTTTAAAGTAATTGTATCGTTTTTTTTCACAAAAAATATGTATTTTTACAAGATTATTTATCTTTTAATAATTTTTCAGACACAAATTTAAGATAACAATTATTTTTCTATAGTATTTGATTTCAAAAAACAATTGAATACATTTTTACAAGATTAATAGATAAAGTTTTTTCATATAAAATGAGTTTAACAAAATAACTCAATTTTTGTTATATTTCCCAAAAACATCACCTTTTCCAAGTGTTTTCCTGAAAGGCAGTTTCGAGATTTTAATATAGTTGTATCTGTTTTTGAGAAAAGCCTCTCGCAAGGGACAGATGACCCGACAACCGTTATGTATAGATGCAGCGTTGCCGTTGAGAATTTTCAGAAAGTCGAAAAAAGGGGTTCATTGACGAAAAAAAGGGTCACCATATTATTTTTGCTTTTCTTTACTAGTAAAAGAATGAATTTGTTGAATTGAAAAAGAAAATAGTGGGGCAAGCCTTTCGCAAAACAAGGTTGCAAATATACAGATAAATCGAGAAGAGTTACATTTCCCTTAAAAGTTTTAAGTGATGCATTTTTTTCATATTTACAGGAGAAAATATTTTTGATAGCATGGTTCTGTTCACATTTCCTAAAAAAGTCTCTGAAAAGGGGCAAAGGTCGCACATAGTTTTTGAAAAAGGTAAAAAAATCAAAACTTTCAAAAAGTCGGGTCAAAGGGTATTGGCGCTCCTTAAGTCGCACAACGGCCACACTGTATAGACGGGCTTGCTTAAATATATAGCCGCGGAAATGTATTGCGCATATCTTCCAATTCCTCTAATGGGTTGCTTTTCAAAGAATATGCTGAGGCATAATAAGTTTTGCGCTTCCGATACAAGTACTTTTTTTCGATACCTACTTGGATCGCAGTAAAAAGTATCGAGTACAAAAACACTTGGTAAATTGAGAAAAGTATCGAGTATGTACTTGGATTTGCTTGTATCTATTTATCCCTATCTATATACATTTGAGAAATCTGAGTTCAGAA
>NW_023469035.1:0-5590 GCF_013731165.1 Rhagoletis pomonella | reverse complement strand
GTTGAATGTAAGGTTGTTGGAATACCCTATAAGAATGACTTAGTTTTAGTGCCAATGTTGGGGGAGAAATAGTTAGATAAGTAGTAAGTTTGGGTGGTGGGATTAGAGGGTTAAATGGGGTTGGGATTGATTCGGATGCTTATCGTATAATGAAGTGGGGTAAGTTTGGGGTGAGAGACTAAAGTATAATAACTATATTAATAATAATTAATAATTAGCAGAATACATCATAAAACAATATTAACCTTTTAATATAAATATGAATGGAAGTAGCGCAAAAAAATTTAAACGTATGGACTTCAATATCCAAGGTACATATGAGCCTACATATTACCAATTAAGGTTTATTCTAAAAAGTGAAAATTGTTGTTTTAGATCATGAAAAGAACTGCAACTGCGAAGCCTTTCAAAGGAAGATGGAAAATATGTTTGAGGAAATGAAAGGTACATACAAACATCAGCAATGGTGAATTGAAAAAAGTATAACACCAAAATATCAGAGCGCCATAATCCATTTGGACTGAATGTTCGTTATATTTATACTTACGTTCGTTTTTTGCACAGTGTGCACATTCACTGATTTTTGGTATCTATATATTTCTTTCGCCATTGTAAGCATATACACAAAAAATAACTACTAACTTATCATATATTCATTTTGTGTATTTTTTTCCAGAGACAATGCAGCAGGAGAACAAAGTTTTAAGAGGTAAGGGCACGCACTTATGAGCATCAGTGTACTTTAAATACACATACTGTTTTTTAATTATTTTATATTTTGTTAATCTTGTATAAAAAATATGGTTGATTCTACGATCCAAATTCCAAAAATGCGAGCTCCAATTGAAGAATGTTCTGCAAATTTTCACCAAAATATTACACTTTTTAATTACATTCTTTATAAAAAGCAGAGCATGCAGTTTTAAGCCCATTCAATTTTAGTGTAATAATGTGCAAGTCTGAAGAGGGTAGGACTTACCAATGATTTTGGAAAATTTTTTTATATAGAGAAAATGAGCGACACCTTCAACAAAAAAATTTGTCAAAAATCATTGGTAAGTCCTAGCTACCTTAGACTTGCACTTTATTATACCAAAATTGAATGGGATAAAAATTGCATACTCAACTTTTTTCAAAAGAGTGTAATTAAAGAGTGCAATATTTTTATGAAAATTTGCTGAATTTCCTTTAATTTTTCGCAAGGTTTGGAGCTCTGATTTTTGGGGTTTATGTTGCAGAGTTAACCACATTTTTATAAAAAAAAATGCGAAAAATAAAATAATTAAAAAAAAATTGCTGTACCTAAACTTTATTGATTGACTGTACATATGTATATATAGTATGCATTAATATTATTTAAGTTTAAATAAAAGTACTTATTAATATGTATAAATCTTGTCTAAGATCAACTCCAAGTTGCTATTGTAGCAATAGCTGACATCAAGGTCGTTGTGAATCAGTTGCACCGTCAGCAGGTAGAGGAAATACCGCCCACAATCAACTTTCCGGTTTTAAGTGCTGAGCAACTGGAGGAGCTGAATGCGAAGATAGACAAGGAAAACCGCGCACTCTATGTAATACGATAAAAATATTAATCGGAACTTAATAACTTAATTTCGTTAATTAATTTCTCTTTAACTATCAGGTTAAGTCTATGAAGTCTCTTCTGCAACCAGCAGGGGTTATTAGAAATTTAAAATTTATATTGTCCGACACGTTGATGCAGGAATATAACGTTGATGGAATTCACGGTAAAAAATCTCTAAAAGGTCTAGACAACTTTTACGATGCACTGATAGGTAAATCAATGGAATTTCTTATTGAATTAAAGCTTAAACAGATGGCAGCGTTGACCGAATTAACTCGGATTAACTGCAGTTGATCCGGATTATGTCCGAGTTAATCCGGATCAACGCTACCGTCTGTTTAAACTTTTAGGTACTTATCCAATCCAAAAACGATTCTAAATTGATTTTTCTCATTTTCAGAATCAATTCCAATTGGCAACAACTTAGGCCCGGCTGAGAAACAGTTACGGAAGGCAATACAGTTGCAAAAAAAATAGATTCATAAAGGCAAAATGTATAAGCCAAAATAACCACCAAAAATAAATTTAATTTATATTACACAGACCAACAAGGAGCAACAGAAATGTGAGCAGTCATTTTCGACATACATATGTACATATGAACATACATATATTTCGATTTTGAATCAGAATTCGGCTGAATAATAGCATCAGGATTTCGAGATACGTCGAAAATGGCTCATCTTATTTCTGTTGTTTTTTTTTTTTTGTCTTTTTAAATGTTCGTCAAATAAATGAATGGTAGCTGGTGAATCAGTTCATGAGTGGAACTTAATAGTAGGTAGTGAGATAGGTGGTGAATTGTAGTTAGTGAGTTAACTTCTGAATGGAAGCTAATGGTAACTAGTGAGATAGCTGATGAATGGTAATCTAGTAGGTGTAAATTGGTGACTGCCTATGACATCCCCATGTTAAATTCATGGGTAAATTGCATTGCTGGTAATCTGGCGGGTAGCTAGTGGTGGTTACCGGTAGCGAGTGAATTCACTAGTGCCTCACTAGTGCTCGGTACTAGAGGGTATTGCCCGAAATACATATGTATTGATAAAGAGTAAAATAGAAAACAAGCCACTTCAAAGCTTTAACATCTTTCTGGTGTCGAAAGCAATTGAAAGTATACGCTGTGAGAAACCAATTAACATTTAATTTACACGCGACAGAGATCTACTAATCTTAACGAAAAATTCTTCACAAACCAATCGTTTCTTAAAAGCCACAAATTTGTCGAACATATGTATGTCCAATTAGTTCAATGTTGCACCCAACACTGAACACAATAAGGGGTGTAATTTTTGCTCCTCCAGTAAAGAACATCTCAACAGAAGAAATCGTCTAAGGCCCTCGAGACCAATTTGTGTTAGAAGTGAAAAAAATTACAAAATTTTTTGACGGCACAATAGTTAACACATCTCTACACATCATATCTTTCAGCCTCTACGATTTGCCAAAAAAATTGGCTTTCTTAACTTCAAAATCGACCCCTACATTCCCTCGCCCATACAGTTTAAAAAATGCTTTAAACTTGGACACACGCAAAAATATTGCAAAAATGAACAGAAATGCGAAGTATGCGCCGGAAGCCTACACGACCCTACTCCATGTGAAAAAATACAATGTGTTAATTGTCAACATGAATAGAACGCTCTTCACAAAGAATGTCCCAGTGTAAAAAAAGACGCGAAATTGTCAATATCCCAAAAGAGAATTTAAAGGAAGCAATAGAAAAAAGAAATAAACGAATTGAAGTAATAAGGAAATACAAAACACAAGAAGCAATCACAAACAAATTCTTTGCTACAAAAATCAATCAACATAAACCAACAAATACAAATAGACAGAGTAAATAACAACCCGAACCCCTCTCCTGCACTAAATCACTCTCGTACTTTGCCAAGCCCCGTCAACGATAAAGAGAAACGATGATAGAAAACTAATCCATTTTTCTCTTTCCGATATACTGGATATATCGGTATAAGAGTCAGCATATGTAATAAATAGTTTATGGTCCTACGTATTCTCCAATGGAATATGAATGGTTACCAAAATAATTTACATGAACTCCAGCTATTAATTCATCGCAATAATCCAGATATCATCGCTATTCAGGAAACTCACCTAAAATCCGACTCAATCAACTTGAACAACTATAATACAATTTTAATTAACACTAATTCAACACTCGCAAAAGGGGGAACTGGAATATTTATTAGAAAAAACTATCCAACACACCTTTTTCAGCACGCCAACAAGCCTTTGCACGACGGATGTCACGTTTTTCACTGAAACCAAAATATCATTAATTTCTGTATATATTTCTCCAACTACAAAATTTACAGTCAGTGATCTAAACCATTGTATAGGCTTACAAGTATGGAAAGCGCCATTTTGTTTGTTTACATTTGAAAACAGCTGAGGTCACCTGATTTTCAATTCTCTCATTCTCCGCACAGAGTTACATTCAAGTTTCAGAAAAAACTTTAAAATGTACATAAATTGAGAAATATTTTAGAAAAATGTGTTTTTATTCATTTGAATTCAATAAAAAAGAAATTAAAAATGCGTGCCAAGTCTTGCATTTCCAATAATAACGTTAAATGTGTATGTTCCAGGCAATAATTTAAAATATTTGTGAAACTTATCGTTTTGCGCTAAAATACAACAATGTGTGTAAAATTCGTTGTCATTGCTTCTGTTTTGAATATCATATTCGTGCCTGCCGGTGGAAAAAATAGGTAAATTTGCATTTATTTTCAAGAAAACATATCAGTTAAAATATATTTGATTCCAGAGCGACATACGGACAAGTGAGATGATAAATTTGTATGATGAATATCGCGGAAAAACTTTTGTATCAAAATTTCTATTCTAATTTGCATTTGAATTATGATATCAACAGGGATGATTTGGGACGTATTTTTTGAAGACAATTTTCTTATAAATCTTGAGATTGTTGATTTATTTTAGAATTAAAAAAGGTAGTTTATATTAAAAAATATAAAATAATATAATATAAATAGAATTGAAACGATTTTAATAAATATTCATGGTTACCATTAATAGTAGTATGACAGTTAGATCTAAATGCATATTTGACAAGAAAGATAGAATACAAGATTGCGCCGTCCTAGCGGCGATGACATATCTGTACAAAAAGTAATAAAAGTCGAATTGGATGTTGAAAGAAAATGTGAGAACAGCAAATTTTCTTAATAATAAATTTTTCGATAAGGAACGTGTTTTGATTGTGCTAATTTGTAATAGCATTATTCATAAACAATAAAGTAGCTTAAAAAAGGCTTATAAAATGAAAAATGTTTGTAAACGGCAATTTAAAAAGCTTTTTAAAATTTTTATTTTTTATTAATAAGGCAATAAAAATATGTGATTTACAATAACTTTTAACAAAGGAAATACGAAATAAGGTGATTTTTGCGGAAGTGGGTATTAGTGAATTTCAGTGCATTTGAAGTTTGAGGTTTCGTTTACCTTTAGATCAGAATTGTCAAAATTGAGAAATTCAAAGTAGCGATACAATAATCATAGAAAAGAAGATTGCGCCCTGCTATGATGATGAGTAAATTTACCACAATGAGGAAGAATATAACAATTAAGTGAAAATTTTTTTTTTTACAAATTAAGTGAGCAGTAACGCGTTTCAAGAACGATATTTCAGACAAATCGTTAATGAACAACTATTTTTCCTTCCCGACTGCTTTGGTTTTGGCAAAAAAGTTGATAAGCTCCTGACGGCGATCAAGTCATTTCAACCATAAAATAATATTATTTGCAAGAACCATTCACTAAAATTGTAACTAACTTTTTATTATTTATTAATTCCTTTTTGATATTCAGCAATAACAAGACACGGAGACATAATTCCGAACAACATAGTTGGGGTAATGATTTCCAGCGCAGAAAAGTGGGAAGCAGTTGCGAGATACGTGAAATTCGTACTCCGCTGCAAACGAGAGGACGGTTGTCTACTGAGGACACCCGAATGAA
>NW_023469034.1:0-5590 GCF_013731165.1 Rhagoletis pomonella | reverse complement strand
TAATCACAAAAGGTCGGTCTGATGTGACTTACACCACTTTCAAAATTATGGGCACATACGCATTCAATGTAACTATGATACATTTGGCCACTGACCTGTACTCTTTTTATTGTTGTTATCTTTTATAATTTTATAGGTCCTCTTCATGTTTCGCATTTTACGGTCCAGCGTGTCATCATCTTCAACGAGAAAACCCGCCTCCTCATGTCAGCGAGAACATCCATCCACAAATTCTTCTTTGGGCGTGTGTGAATCGGTAACAAAGTACTATGGGGAAACTGTTGAATAATATTTTTTCTAGGGTGAGAAAGTTTTGCCAATCTGCTGTGTGAAATGAAGTATTTATTGACAACAGTAAATTTTTGATAACCGCAAATTTATGCGGAATAAAATACTACAAATTGAAGTGAAATTAATATTTTAAGAAAACATCTGCCATCGTTGATTGCAATTCATCAATTTAAGCTTTTATTTAAAGAAAAGTTACAGGCTAACCTAATATTCGCGGCTTGCGTTTTGGTACGCATGCCGTCGAATTTGTTTTTTGCGTCACCCGAAATTGACTTGCATGCGTTTGCATTTGATTTCATTGAGCGAAACGTCAAATCAAAATGTCACGCAGAACAAAGATTGGAAATTGAGTTAGCTTCATACGCACGCCGTTCTATTTCGGTTGATCTTATACAAGTTGCATGTGCATGAGAAATTTTTGACAATAAATTGGCGGCGAGCGTGAATATTAGGTTAGCCTGTTACGCACATCAACAATCTTTGCGAATGTCAGAATTTTCTATGCATTTGTCAAAAATTTCACTAGCCTCATGACCTATTCAAATTTTATTCACCACATATATAAAAATAATAAGCTGCAATGTGGATATGGAAACTGTGCATACGAAATAATGCATATGAAAAACACCGAAGTAATGCATACGAAAAAAAACCGAAATAATGCATATATGCACAGTTTCGGTTGAAAACCGAAATAATGCATATGAAAAAACCGAAATAATGCATACATGCACACTTTTCCTTTTCCTTTGAAAACCGAAATAACGCATATAAGAAAAACGAAGTAATGCATACATGTACAGTTTCGGTTCAAAACCGAAATAATGCATATGACAAAAACCGAAGTAATGCATACATGCACAGTTTCGACTCAAAACCGAAGTAATAGATTAGCGCTTACACATACCTTAGTGTTTGGTCGAGCCACCTACAGTTTTACGCCGACTCCGAACGGCGACTGTATTTTTATGAGAAGTTGTTTTTTTGGCATTGCCTTCCAAGGGACGACCGCTGTTAAGAAAAAACCTTTTTCTATTATTTTTTGCGATGTTGCTTTGACCAGGGCTTGGACCCAGGTGCTGATGAGTGAGAGCGCGCACAGCGGCCGACTGCCCGAAGTAATGCATATGACAAAAACCGAAATAGTGCATACATGAAAACGAACTTTTTTCTGAGTAGGGATTATAACCCTTACTAAGTAGAACTCTCCTTTCTGTGTTGCCGGAAAAGCAGGGCGGAAGTATTTTTGAGCAGAACTTTTTTTGCGTAGGGAGTTTTCGGCCGCGCTTAGGGATTATAACCCTTACTAAGTAGAATTCTCCTTTCTGTGTTGCCGGAAAAGGGGGCCGGAAGTATTTTTGCGCAGAACTTCTTTCTGCGTAGGCGGACTTCGGCCGCGCTTAGGGATTATAACCCTTACTAAGTAGAATTCTCCTCTCTGTGTTGCCGGAAAAGAAGGGCGGAAGTATTTTTGCGCAGAACTTCTCTCTGCGTAGGCGGCCTTCGGCCGCGCTTAGTAGAATTCTCCTATCTGTGTTGCCGGAAAAGGGGGCCGGAAGTATTTTTGCGCAGAACTTCTTTCTGCGTCGGCGGCCTTCGGCCGCGCTTAGAGATTATAACCCTTACTTTGTAGAATTCTCCTTTCTGTGTTGCCGGAAAAGAAGGGCGAAAGTATTTTTGCGCAGAACTTCTCTCTGCGTAGGCGGCTTTCAGCCGAGCTTAGGGATTGAAACCCTTACTAAGTAGAAGTAAATAATTCATATTAGAAAAAAGGAAATTATCCACATGCATACTTTCGTTAGAAAACCGAAATAATGCATATAACAAAAACCGAAATAAGGCATGCATGCACAGTTTCGGTTGAAAACCGCAATAATGCATATGTGAAAGACGAAGGTATGCATACATGCACAGTTAATAATAATAATAATAATTAATAATTTTTAATAATCTGCCTTATCCTGAGTTTCACCCGAAAACAAATTCACCCGAAAATGTTTATTCCGCTCATAGTAAATACATGGAAACCAAAAGGGAAAGTGAACTTGTTCGGGGAAAATTAAACTCATGATTTTGCTCGTTCTTTTTTCGAGTTTTATAACCGCGTGGTGTGGGTGGTAGAACGACCAATATTTGCCTCTAAAAGATATCTAATGGGAAGGCGTTTCTTTCATATAGTTGAGGGTGAGATATTCGTTTAACACATTTTCGTAAAGGGATTTTAGATCGCCTTTTCAGAGCAAATTTCTTGCCATGCTTAGGCACTGACTAAGGAAGCTTGGCTTGTTTATGCGGGAAATGCATAAGTCGCTTAAACAGTTATCTTTAGGGATGACGTGACCTAGCAAGTAAAGTAATTTGGCTTCATTATGGGTCTCATTTTCCCCGAACCGGTTCACTTTTCAATCTTGAATTCCATATATTTACTACGAGTGGAATAAAAATTATCAGGTGAATTTTTTTTCGAACGAAATTCAGGATAAGGCAGATTGTATTTTAATTCGCTAAGCCATAATGCATTCGTATAAATACTTATATACACTGAGGAGAATAATGCATAGTAAAAATGAATAGTTTATTTACTATGGGCGGATGACAAATGTTCGGGTCAAGTTTTTTTCAGGTGAAACCAAGGCGAATTTATATAAGGTGGTGTTACTAGCTCAGCTGATTTTGTGTATGTGTTTCGCCGCACTGCTTCCGATATCAAATTGAAAAATTTTGTTTGAATTTCTACACATACTCTTACAGATTTTGACAGTTTATGCCGCCAAAGCAAAAACAAAATACATGTAAATTTTTGTTTTTGTACTCCTGCTATCACCTTACATTATGGCTTTATCAAAAATATTTTAAAAGGCAACCCTTTGATTTCGACATTTAATGACACAGACAACTTTCGTTTAAGTTTTTTTAATTCATTTTGAACGATGTCCAAATGCAAGAGCCGTTTGGTCGGGCCCGCGTCTATCTCACCGTGCTGTTGCTGTTGGAAATTTTGCTGGGCTTGGCTATTATTATCGTTACGGCCATTTATCAACGCATTCTGGGCGCTTACATGGCAGACGTTGAACGAAAAATGCTAGGCGGCCAATTTTTCAACACCTACATTCTTGGGTTCCAGCTCATGGTGGTTTATGCCTGCAGTATTGCTATGTGGTCCTCTCTATGGTCACGCCGCTTTTCGTCTAACGTCAACTTACTCCTGAACCTTTGGATGTTTTTTTGTTTTGTGGTAGTTTTTTGTGGACTCGGCACAATTTGGTCATTGATAACTTGCGCTGATGCATTAGAAAATACAGCGGAAATGTCGCTGCTTAAAGGAATCGACCTATACTACAAATGCCCAGAATGGAAACTTCTGTGGGACGGCCTGCAATATCATAAAGAGTGCTGTGGCGTGCATAGCTATAAGGACTGGATGAATGCCTCGTGGATGCCAGAAGAAGCGACCCATAGTCAACCGGCGGGCAGGTAAATATGTAGATTGTGCACATAGTAATTCGAAATTATTTTTCGGCATTTTATGTATGCAGCGAAGAAACAGCTTTAGCACCATACGCCTGTTGCAAACACACTTTTGCTACTTGCTTTGAGAATTACATTCCACGCCCCGGTAATAGTCGCATTCCATATTTGACTTTGTCACAGATAACCACAGAGGGATGTTTGCCGCTATTCACCAACAAAATATGGGAGATCCTTTATGGTTTAACGGCACTTGTTTTGATAGCGTTTAAGTTGGACGTAAGCTTATAATGTAGGAAATGTTTGGAAGAGACTGCGCTATTCTAGTCGAATGTTTTTCAGATCATCATTTGCTGTTTGGCGAAATATATAATACGCAAACAAGCAGAAGTCAACTGTTGTAGTCGTGAAAATGTTGGTTGCGATGGTGATGACCGGCCGATAGTGGTTGTGGTGCATTTTGATGTAATCGTTTTTGTACACTTACAAACAATTTTTCATTTCAGAAATATCCAGCAAACCGTTATGTCAAATTCGATGGCGAGGAAATTAATGCTCAATTGACATCAAAGTTTAGGAACGAAAGTGAAGGTATGAGCGAACCTTGCAACTGTTGCAGCTGTGACAATATATTGCGTGGCTATACTGTTAGGCGGGAGGTAATGCATATGTCAACACCCACACAACGCGCAACGCACTTTTGTAATTGCAATGGTGGTGGCAATGAGTCCCGAACACTGCATTAAGTAGGATTAAGTGCCATTTCTATATTTGAATTTTATTATATTTTCATGTATTTAGTTTTACATGTATTTTGAATTTTTTTATACACAACGAACCACTACTTTTGTCAAAATATTGTGGGAATTCTCTATGTCTCGCCAGATTGCACGGTATAACGAAAAGCATTAATCCTCGAGAACACCCCATTGCAAAATTCTAATATGCATATGCAGCAACGTATATACTTACAAGCATGATAAAAATATAGTAAGGTAGAACCGCTGAGAGTCACTTTTAAAATTCGTTTCCAAGCAATTTAATTTTTAAATTTACTCACAAACTCACACACACATTTTCATTTTCAATCTCAAGCAACAACAATTTCGAACAATTTAAATTTTTTATTTTCACTTTTATATGATTTTAAAATGTTGGTAAACTTCAAAAAAAAAATCATGGCCGACAAATTGATGGAACGGTTCTACCTTGCTATGTTTTTATCATGCTTACAAGTATGGAATCCTATGCCCTTATTGTCGATTTTCTATCTATTAACGGATATGCCTACCAAACAGCGGATGTGCCTACCAAATTGAAAAGCATGATGGCGGCAGTATTTGAGAGGCACGTTCGATTATACGAGCGGCATTGGACTGAAAGAAATTGAAGATGAATGACATGAGAATGAAAGAATTATGAAAAAGCAGAATGTCGAACCAAAACCGAATTGGAACAATCTGAAAATGCCAATGACGTTGAAATGAAAGAAAAGTAAAATAGCAAAATATCGAAAAATAAGTAATAGATGGCAGGCACGTATTCAGGGGTTTCGTGTAACAAAGAGTTTTTTTATGTTTCTCAATTCAATATTTAACCCAATTCGACTCCGTGTTGCCATATGGCAACGCAAAATAGATCATCTATGGAAGGGTGTAAAAGAAAAACTGCTCTTAAAAATGCTTATATATACGTTAACTAATTGCTAAAAGGTGTCTCTTTCGAAACGCTTACGGATCTGTCCGCGCCTTGCTGTTTATCGAGCGTAATACACGTGTGTTCTTTAAACAACGTAAGAAGTGGCAGAAAACTATCGAAAAGTTATATATCG
>NW_023469033.1:0-5591 GCF_013731165.1 Rhagoletis pomonella | reverse complement strand
CTAAATCCTCATAAGTGATGATGTCACCGCTGACGATTTTCGTTTTTAAATATATGGAGTACAAGTATTTTTATTAATTGTGTAGATCCACAAGCCTTTGGCAAACTCCCACCTCCGCGGATTTGGAAGAGACAATTAATGAGGAAGTACTGTGCAGTTCCAAAAAAAGTACGACCAACGTGAAAGGTAAAGAAAATAATTAAAATTTAAATTTTCATAACTCAGCTTTAAACAAAAAATAAACACTCCCTTAATTTCAGTAATAATCGCTTTAGAGAAGGAAGAGTTAAACATAAAAAGAAGATACGTTGAGCAGCAGGCTCAAAAGAGCAGCGCGTCACAAGTGTTTGGCGAGAGCGTTGCAATGGAATTGGAAAACTTGCCAGCCCCTCTATGGAAAATTAAAAATTCGTAGAATGACAGTTATTAATGAAGAAATAACTGAATACGAAAACTCGAATTTATAAATTTACAAAGCATTTCATAACTATACGAGCACCACATATCGACAAGTTTCGATCACTTATTCGTTTGTTTTAATTTTTTTTCCACATAAACCCCAGTTTCAAACTTTGTACAAAAAATAATAAAAATTTAACAAAGCTCCATCAAAATATCAAGCTTTTTAATTAGAATTTCCAGAGAAATTTTTGGTATGAAGTTTTATAGTCTATTAAATTTGTTTATAACAAAATGCCAGAGAAAAGTATTGGCACAGTGAATTTTTCGCAATATAAGCAAAGTTTTTCATTCTAATTTCTTTTCAATCATTTTTTTATAAAAATATATATGTAGTTCATACTACACAGTAAAACATAAATAAAAAACTATAAACTTTGTGCAAAACAGGAAAATTCGATAAATTTGCAACTTTCTATTGAGATTTCTAAGAAAAATTCTAGGTATGCAGTTTTTATAGCCCATTCAATTTATAGCAACATCCATTTTTAATATAACAAAAAGCCAGTTTCAAGTTTCTAAATAATCGCGTTGATTTTTGGAAATTTTTTTCGGGCAGGAACAAAGTATGTTCAACAATTTTTGAAGTGAAATGGAGAGTGAAATTTTTAAAACTGAAAACGTTACATGAGTGAGAAGGAAGATATAGGTAGTATAGGGAAGGGGAAAAAAGTAATAAAGCGACGCATGAAGGGTACGAGTACCTACATATGTATATATGTATGTTTGAATGCACGTATGTATGTATACATATATATGTATGTATCAACGAACTCATTGCGCGTTTCAGCTCTGCCGCTACCAAGCAATATATGTACAAATGATGCAAGCGTGCTTCGCGTAACTACATTCATTCGCAAGAATGATAGAATACAAGATTGCGCCGATTGCAGCAGAATGCGTGAGAGTTAGGCTTTCTGCACTTTGGTCGTCCAATCATAGTCGCTTCATCGTCTCAATCATGATGCAACGATTACATGACGACTACACTTTCGCACACTCGGTTGTGATATTTTAATTCGTTTGGCGACTAAAAATACACTTCGAGTAGTTATTTCCTGTGTTTCTGGTTGATATTTTCGGGAAATATTAGCAAAAACCTGCAATTTTTAAAATATAGACTGTGCTGCAACAATTCTAGGCATTATCATTCAGTAATATCTCTTCTTTTCTTTCCCTGAAATTTGTTTTGTGCATGCACACAGAGACTTTTTACAATTTCGTCATATTTTATAGTTAAAACGCTCACATTTATTGAATTTTAATGCAGTTATCCACTCTTTAATAACTTCCACAGATTTTATGCAAAAAATACGATTTGCAGATAACGTCAAGTGTGCAGATCTCCTTTGAAATGCACGTGCTCGGCTCAAAATTTCAGGGCGAGGCGATAACGCAACTATGATTGGACGAAAAGTGTGCAGATAGCCTAATTTTCTAACCAGTTAGCGATAACTTTCGGATCGATATCGCACTTGTTGGCGTAAAAATATTTCATATCATACGTCAACAAAACCGATACCGATTCGAGAATTGACGCTAACTGGTTATAAAATCTGCCCCTAGGCCTATAAAAATGATATCGTCAGCTGGAACAAAAATGCTTCAAACAAGTAAGAGTTTCTCTGCGTTATTGCCTCGAACCGACATATATACATCTTTCATTTGAATCAGGAGCTCTATTGGCTCCTACATTCGGGTTTTGATAGGCGAGTCTCCCCTGAGCCGTTTTCTCCATATCTTTGGCCTGTGTGCCAAACGGGCTTCGTTGATGTACTGATGACCAGTGTTGCCATTTTAGCCGTTTTCCGGCTAGATTTAGCCGGTTGCGATAGCAAACAGCCGGAGAAATTTCGATTTAGCCGGCAGCCGATTTGTTAGCCGTTTTGCAGAAAAAATTAGCCGATTTTGCTATTTGCCTTGTTTTCTTAAATTTCAAATATATAAAGTATATATGTTTCCATTTTTGACTAAGCGACCCAAAATCTGTTAGAAATGGCTACTAGCCTTATCGTGGAGAAAATTTTCATGTCAGGCAGGGTTGTATGAAATTGAGCCGATTTCGCTTATTTTTATTATAAACGAAGAAGGGATTTTCTTCATAAAATGTTTGTTATAAATGTCTTAATTTTAAGTGTGAAGTTTTATTCGCAAACTTAGAAAATAAGAAATTGTTTCACTGTTAAGACACTTAAGATGCGTTTGTGTTTGGATATAGTGCCAACAAACAGAATAAATATTACATGTAGATATTGTCTTCCCAGATAGCGCATATTCAATTCTGCCTAAATTACAAAACATCATTTTGGCCCACTCCCAAAGGTTTAAGGTAAGGGAAAAATTGATATTTACAAGCACTATGTACACATATGTATTTTTTTAAACAAACTTTTTTGCTATGGACTTATTTAAATTCCAAAAAACCGAATACCAACTTGAATTAAAGGAACCACCACTGAAGTGAGTCAAAATGAAAATAAAAGAGCACAAATTTCTATCTAAAGCAAAACTCTCTGGGAATCCTACGAGATATCTGCCGGTCATCTAAATGGCTGAACTGCAGTCTTTTGGCATCATATTTTACATCATAATTGAAGGGATTTCTGAAAAATCTGACCAGCTCTTTTGTGTAACTGTGATTTTGCATCCCTTGTCAACATATGGCCTCGGTTGATGTTAACTTAAGGTCGTTGTTTTACTGCCTTAAAATTGAAGGAAAATTTTTACAGCGTCTTTTATGTATACTGGTTTCTATTTGAGTGTATTGAGAATCGGTCAGTCTGAAAAGGCCTTCTAGAGAAGACAATAGCTTTGTTCGTCGAAAATCTAGCGAGAATTATCACTCAAGATATCAGATAGTAAGACAAAATGCTCCCAAATTCTCTCTCATGTAGAGAAACTTGCAAATTTCTGTACGAACGTAAATTTGTAAGTTTTTCTGCCAGCTAGTGTCCACGGTTGCATTTCAAACAAAAGAAATTTAACGAACTTGTTTATTCAAATTATCGTCGACAAAAAATCCAACCATGTGCCACAATCGTATGTTTTTCCTAATTTCCAAATTCTTGTTGGCAAAATTTTTTCAGGCTCGAATTTGTAACTTCTCTCCAAGAAATAGTGTTTTTACTCGTGATTTATTTAAATAAAACCTGTGAAATTTAGTTGAAACATTTTAGCCGTTTTTAGCCGGTTTTATTTGCCAATTTAGCCGGTTCGTCCAAAAAGTTCTGGCAACACTGCTGATGACCATATGTATGTACATATGGACAGCAATGTTTTCAAGTATGTACATATGTTTGAATGGTTAAATATATATTTGTATGTATGTACGGTATATTTTGCTTTGCTGCCTCTATGCTTAAGTGCACATTTAAGATACCTACCCCAAAGTGCGCATCAAAAGCATTATTTTTAACATTTATAAGGAAACTGCTCCGATAGATGGATTCAACATACCTGCACATTGGCGATACCTGACTTAAAAATTGTGCGACTAGTATCAATTATCAATGAAAGTATTACGTTTACCTGCACTGGCCCTACAATTACCTAATTTTACAACCTTTTATTTATTTTGCTCATCTCACAGAACAACGAAAATGGCTATCAATTTAAGTAGTTATATAGATAATTAGATAACATTCGGTAAAAATTTCGCTTGCAGTAATTTCTACATGGTAAGTGCTCCGCCAATATTTGGTTTCATAGGGATTCGGATACCTTCCTCATTGAAGTAGTAAAGAAAATTCGCTTAAGTACCTTCTTCGGTTACGTGCACAAGTTTTTCGTGCAAAGAAGGATGTGCAGCTAAGCAAAATATACTGTACATATATATGTGTGAAAAAAATCTAATAAGGTGCTCGTTGACATAAATGCCAACTGTACTGATTGTCAAAGATTATGTGTTCATGTTTGTCATTGGGCGTGTAATTTTCTAGAGTAGTTTTGTGCTCTCGCTATCTCCTTGTATTAACTTCGCGTCCTTCGTTGGTACACTCTGATGAACATATGTGGGGATGATAGCAAGGCCAACTTATATCAGGTAGTGTTACAGGGGCAGTTGAAATTTTCGCCCGATGTTTCTTAAAGAAAGCCATAAACGTAGCGGCCGTTGGTTCCACTTGGTGTTTTTTTGCTCTAGATTGCACCGTTTGTGGGCCTGTTGAATGAACTTATATCTTGGTTGTATGAAAGATCAAAAAATTTGGATTTTCTGGCAAGTTGTACAAATTATCGCTACATTAATGGCCATGTTGTACAAACTCATTAATTTGCGTTTATTTTGTACACTAAATAACCGAAAATGGATAACTCAGCCGAAATAGGTACGTGCTTTCGTTGAATTTTATAAATGTAAGCCGAAACTATGAAATTGTAAAAATTAATTTTGAAATCATTTCATGCGTTTGAAATAGAGTTTATGCACTTAGTTTTTACTCAGATCGATGAAATTATTTCGTGAATTGGACTACGCATACACGTGGTACTTATGCTTTTAATTTATAAGGTAATTTTATGCTTGCTTGCACATGAATATATGAATTCGTGATAAGAATATTTGAATTCGTCTTGGAAGATAGAAAGCGAGTAAGAATAAATGCCGAACAAAGGAACTTGTCTTCTTTCAACTTAAATAAATGCATTTTGCGAACAAAAGTGCGTACGTTACTTAGTGCCTTGGTAATGGCGAATTCGTGAGGATCTATTGGGTACATTATAAACATTTTCATTTATTTGTTAAACATACAATTACTTCCATTACAACCAGGTCCTATGGATGGTAGAAGCGCGAATTCATATGTAAAAGGTGGTGATACCGGAAAATGAAGATGAATGAAATTATTGTTTGATTTCTAACCGAAACTATGTATGTAACTCAATCGCCTAATGGTTTGCCGACCCGTAAACTTTACACACAAAATTTCGTGAGTAGGTACCTGGTACTCACACCTTTTTTAAGAAGTTTCACTTCTATCATGTGTACGGTGTTACGCACGCTTTTTTTTGTAAGGATAAAATAACCAACACCACTAAAACAATGCCAAAAATTTATTTATTTATTTACTTAGTTTACAGAAAAATTTATTCTTACAGACAATTGAGATAAAAAGATTTAGATATTTAAGTATGTA
>NW_023469032.1:0-5592 GCF_013731165.1 Rhagoletis pomonella | reverse complement strand
TTAATTTTTTCTCGCCCCGCTCTCGAGATATTTGGAAAACTATTAAATCGATTTGTTTTCGTTTTTGTGCTGTAGAGTTTTTAAAAATGCGTTAATCAAGCTAAAATTTCATATTTCTTTATTATTTATGTTTATGCAGCAACCCTGAAAATTTGAAACAAATCAAGCACACGAAGTGTGAACCCCGTCCGTTTTGGTATGGAACGCCCCATATATAGACGCCCTAATCGCTAAAATCAGCAGCTAAAACTAGAAAGAAAAACATCAACTCTCTGTTGAATTAGACACAAACAACTGGCAACCAAATATCATCTGCCTCAGTTCACTTACAACGATGAAGTTGTCATTAAATAAAATCACTAACTCTACATTTTCTACATAACCACTACAAATAATTTTCAAATTCCTTGCCAAACAATTCATACCGACTTGTTGAAAGTTGTCTGTCCGCTCTAACTTTCTTGTGGTCCCAGAGCGATACAAAAGTTCGTGCCAATTCAAAATACTTTTAAACAACAACCAGTTCCGTAAATAACGTTTCTCATAGCACTTAGTGCAGACAGGGGATAGCCAAACTGAAAATATTTAATTTACTTTTGCACCAATTGATGTTCAAGCCAAATACCGACAACAAAACCACAACAAAAGCAACAACTACCAACCACAATTATCTCAACGCAACAAACAGTTTAACCTATCATTATGGGAATACAAGAAGGTGGTGCGGTAACCGAGTATCCACTCCATAATCGTGCCAACAAAACTGGTTGCCGGAGTCATAGTATAACTAGGATTGCAACAAAAATAACAAATACTTACTATGAACTGGCAGTAAATTACAAATGCCAGACAAAGGCAAATACTTAAATATCAATACCGGGAATGGCTAACAAAAGGATGCTTGGTAGCGTCGATGATTGCGCCAACCAAAAAAAAAGTTGGACAACGTAAAGTTGGCATTCGGAAAGTTACACAATAATAAATCGGCGAAAAGCAATCTGCTTTGATGCAACGAGCGAAATGAAAGTTTGGTTTGCACCGCAAAAATTGATGTTGTGGGTGTAGTAGCTGTTATCGTCAAGCAAAAATGTATGCAAATGAAATGAAAAAAAAAATAATGTAAAAGACGCAACTTAGCGTAGCGAACTTAAGCGATTTTATAAAAGTAGGTTGGCAAAGCGCTGATGTTGCTCAGCAGGCGGTAAGCTGGGCTGGCGCAAGATATGTATAAAAATTCGCACTACCCGGCGTATACGCAACATTGGCTGGTTGGCTGTCGGCCAAATGCAGTGAGCATCAAAGAAGCAAAACAAACAGTCGAGATAAACTGTAAATGTCAATAATTCTGCATTAAAATTGCAATGGAGGGAAGGTCAGGCAACAGGATGGTAACAGAGTAGATACCACAAGCTGTTTATTGAATTTTATTCGGCAGCTGCGAATTCACTAATCATTCTAATCCTTCTAATGCTATAAATGTGAAAGTTTGTCGGTAAGTGTGTGAGTATGTTTGTTGCTTTTTCACGCTAAAAGCTTCATTAGAATTTCGCACACAGTAGGGTTATAATCTGAATTAACGTAAGGGCTATTTTTAAAGAGAGTTGCCACCTTCTTAAAAACGTTAAAAGCAAATAATTAGTAAAATAAATTAAATATCACCACAATCTGAATGTCAAATATGAAAGGGGTTAAAATAGACTAACTTTCTTTAAGAGGGTTGCCATATGCGTAGAAATTGAAAATCAATTTAATTTAAAATTATATAAAATATTTTTATATGTGTATCAAACAAGAGAGGTTTAGGCAATTGTTTTTGTCGAGGGTTGCCACATGTTTAGAAAATAAAAATACATTTATTGAACAAATGAAATGAAACCTTTGAATATGGATGTCAAACGAAAGAAATTTAGATGAGCTATATTTCAAGAATATATTTGAAGACAGTTGCCACCTGCTTAAAACGTTATTTAGAACTTTTAATACACATATGTTTGTACGTCCATACAAAGGTGTTAATTTAAAAGAGTTTAAAATGACTATATTTCCTTTTTATGCTATTTAGAAAGGTTTTTACCAGTTTAGAAATTCAGAATAAATTTAGTTAACAAGTTAATTGAAATATTATTAAATAGGTATCAATCGTTAGAGCTTTAGCGAAAAAAGTTTTGAAGAGGTTTGCCACCTGTTGGTAGTGAAAAATCAATCTTAGTATTAAAAATGTGAAAATTTGCTTTGAGTATAATTGCTGTCAATGATATTTGGCACTCAGGTAGTCTCGTTTAACCCTAATTAATCCCTTAAATTACAAACCTAATTTATCCTAAGGGTGATTTTTGACCCTGTGAAACTTTGCATTTTTTTTTTTTTTTGGATTAAACAAAATGTTTGGAGATGACACATTTAATGCATATAACAGGTTTGTTGTTCCGCATTGCCTCGACGGGAAATTATTCCTCCCAAAATCCAATGCAAATTTAAAGTTTCTCTGTTAATTGGTAACAATAGCCAAAAATAATTTGAATAAAAATACAAAATTCCATAGTAAACCAAATTTTAATTTTTTAGCTGAAAAAATAAAGTAAACAAAAAAGGTTTGATCGGACCCAAGGCAAGTGAGCAAATCGGACTACAAATTTAAAAGGGGTTGATTTTGACCCTAAAGACTAATGAGGATTAAGAATGGTTCGAGGAGGCTTTATTTCGAAAATATTTTTGAGGAGGGTTGCCACCCGTTCAGAAATCAAAAATCAATTTAATACATAACTTTAATAAAATATTTGAATACGGGTGTCAAAATAGAGAGAGATTAAAGTAAGCTTTATTTCTAAAAAATTTTTTGAAAAGGGAGTTTAAATTAAGCTCTCTTTATGTAATATGTTTTAGAGTGATTTAAGTAAGCTTTAATTCTAAAATAATTTTGAATAGGGTGTTTAAGTAAGCCTTAGCCAAAGGGTTGCCACCAGTTTAAAAGTTTCACTTAAATTATTGCGAAGTTAAATTGAATTATACAGTAGGCGCAGGGGTCAAACGAAATAAATAGTTTTCTACAAAATATTTTTCAAGATATTTACTACCTGTTTCAAAATTCAAATTTAACTTCCCTAAATGGTTAGTTGAAATATCGCATCGATATATCTTAAATACTTACACCAATCCTTACCAATATTATAATTGCGAAAGTGAGTTTGTTTATTTGTCACGCTTTAACTAATCAACCGATCATCATGACATTTTCCGCACTAGTGTCATTTAATCCATCAAAGGATAGCTTTCATTTCGATTAGACAAGAGACCGTAGCACCTCCCATACAAACTGAAATTTTCATACTTTATACGTCTGGAAGTATTTGTGGTAGGGTGCTGGAGCTTGGTATGCAGATATATGAAATCAATACCACACTCACACAGTATTTGTTTGATTTGCTTGGTGGGAAGAGGGTTGCCACCTGTTAAAATTTTAAATTTAAATTCAAATTATTTATTATGTAAAATTTAACTAAATTATACACAAGTTAAATGATATATTAAAATATGCGTGTCAAACGAAATGGTGTTAAAATGATCTTAGTTTGAACATTTAGAATATTTTTGTTGTGTTTGAAGATGGTTGAAACCAGTTGAAAAATTCCCATTCAAAGTATTTGATAAGTTAAATTAATTCTACCAGTATAGGTATCGATAGAAATTGTTTTGAAAAGGCCTCATTTCTAAATTAAAAATTATGTTTTTGGATAAGTTTAAATATGTTGAGTTTTTCTTGTTAATAAGTTACACTTAACGTTACTAGCAGAAATTTCATACAATCAGCGAAGCGGGTGAGTGCAAACTAGTTTATTATAAAATCATTTTATTAAATACTCGCCGCATTTCCAAAAATTATGTATACATACATGTAAATCAACGTTTGCCGTTTGTATTAAATAAAATAAAAAAATTTTGCATTGATATGAAATTTAAATTTTTTTCGGACAAACTCGTATAAAGACTATCTACGAAAGAAAACTTGAATCTGTTAATTACCAAATGGAAAAAGTCAGTGTTTTTCCGATATGGTAAATTTGATGCAGTTCAATAGAGCGCCCTCAAATGAATCGAACTGCAACACAATTTTCATATCGATAAAATGCTGACTTATTCCCTTTGGCAGCTAAACTGTTCTTAGAAACAACTTTTACTTGTATTTTGTTTTTGATGTTAGTTGGCTACTGGGCCCTGCGGAATTGTAGTGCACACTTCTACCCACTACTCAATACCGGCCGCAAATGCGAACGGTATTACCCTATATTAAGCCATAATCAGCTTTGTCATAAGTTTCATTTTCGCCCGAAATTTTCGTTCACTTTGCACATTTCGCTTCCGTTTATTCACTAAGGCCATTTGAAAAAAAGTTCGTGCGAATTTGTTTTCGGACGAATCACGATAAGGCTGATTGTATTAAGCACTATGAGTGCACCAAAATATTTAATTAGCCTCTGCCGTAAATTAAAATACTTTTTTTGTCATTAGAAACAACGCGAATAACAAAATAAACCCATTTTTTCCATATTTTATGGCACAACACAGTGTGCAAATGCAACGTGACTTTATGTCTTCTATGTCTAATTACAATTTCGAATTTGGCTGTTGGCGCGTGTTGTTATACATAATTCCCACAAGAGTGGAAGTGAAAACATAAGTTAATCAGCTTTAAATGTGTAAAATGTAGTACTGTTAGCGCGTATTTTAATCTTTTGTGGTGTTTTTTTGTTTAAATACAAATGCAGGAAACTTGATGGTATTTATTTATGAGAAAATTTGTAATGACAGAGATTAGACTTTGCATACCGGCGAGAGCTTTCGTAAAAATAATTTTTTTTTCGTTGTTACATCAAACTTGGCACGTGGTAGGCACCTCTAGTCACCCAGCAATATCCGTCACATTATTCCCTTAGCTCCATTCTGTTTTCTGGAGTTAAAATACATAAGCAGCATATTTAGGTGATTTGAGCCAAAAATTTCTTCCTTGGAAGTAGTCAAAATAGCTCCCGATGATTCCTAATCTTATTAAGCGTATATTTTGACTAAATTAAAGAATTTGGTTCTTATTGTAGTTAAACCGAGTAAAGACGCTGTAAAACGTAAATTGGTTGCTCGTTTCCGAAAATTCCTATTATAATTATGGACGTTGATATTGTTCAGTTTTTGGGGATGGCTGTTTTCGGGTGCGGAAGTCCACGCATGTGCGGAAAGTATTTGATCACCATTCGCCAGGGAGTTGCCAGATATGTATCATATCTTTGCATCCGTTTCACAAGCAACTCAAAACTTCCGGTTTGGATCGCGTATTCTTTGAATAGCTAAGGAATACCTACAAAAATGGTTTGTGCGCTGCGCTTGGGAACCGCCAATTAAACCAATTTTTCAAGAGAAAATCTTTGTATTTTGGGTCATGCACCTAGACTGTTGTTAATCTCAATACGAAAAGTACCTCTGTCTAGCTTTTTGATTTTTTGATCTCTTGGGGAAGACTAAGGCTGACATCACTGCTATCCAAGAAATGAGAATGCCAGAGAAAGCCAAGATATACATATAATCGGCTCTGCGGCTTTTACT
>NW_023469031.1:0-5592 GCF_013731165.1 Rhagoletis pomonella | reverse complement strand
TTCTTTACGCTTATAATCACTCATCGCCCACAACTTCATTTGTGCCCGTTTATTGATTTTATCATTTCTACTTTCACTGGAGTATTATTTTAATTGCTCTTGTGTGACTTATTTTGTTTACAAGAATTTCAGTTAGAATATCTATAACAATTGACTATATCTAATGAGCAGCAGTGCGACCGTCCTTCCAACATGGGAAGACCGTAGAATTGAACTGAATTTTCACCACCGCATCGATTGTCACGATGTGACCATTGCTAGGCGACTGTTCGTGCATTGTGATGCCATCGTTGGCGCTGTTGGAGCTCTATCGTTGTTGCTTTTGCCTTTGCAGATGCTATTGCCGCCGCTTCTCTTTAGCTTCACTGATTACGTTTGTCACAGAAGTTAACAGCACGAAGAGCTATCGGATGGCTGTCGTGGTAAATTTGTATTTCCGTTATTCACCACGCATTCGATGCGCTCCACAAGGCAAAGTTAAAGCGTCAACAAAGTTCATAAACTGCTACACCACCTTTCACGCCTACTTACTTATATGTACATATGCATATTAGACTGTATCACTCCCAATAAAAAAAAGTCGGTACAGTTTTTCTATCAAAATTATAAAACCCATTATTTTTTAAGGCCTACACTAAAATATTTCGGAAAAATATTAAGATTTACGTGAGCTGGAGCGATTTGAAAATATCTAAAAAAATTAGTTTTTTATGAATAAAAATATTTGTTTTTAAGTATTAAAAAAAAAATCAACTTAATCATAATAATGAGATTTTTGATGCTGCTTTAAACTTGTTTCAAAGATTAGTTATTTCTTTGCAAATGAGCTCATTCAAAGTATGGATTAAGATGTGTAGATGTATGAAAAAAGAAAATTGGGACATGGATGAGAAAATACCTTTCCACTGATACTTCACAAGTCTAAATCGGTATAGTTTTGGCCCAGTTATTCAAATTTTTTCTTAAACGATTCTTTGAAAAACGTTAAAAAAAAAAATCATCAAAGATCCCATTATGATTCCGTTGAAAATTGTTTTTATATTTATATGCAGATTTTTTAAGCTTAAACTGTTTTGTAACCTGAGGGGATTTTTTCAAAAAATTTTTTATGAAACTGATTTTATTAATAAAAATCTAATTTTGTGGAGGTATTTTTTAAGTGGTCCAGTTAAAGTAAGTCTTAATATTTTTCCGAAATATTTTGGTGCAAGTTTTCAAATATAATAAATTTTGTAATCCCGGCGGAAAAATCGCAACTTTTTTTTTAATGATACAGTCTAATGTATATTTATACAATTGTTTGCATGTACATAAATACATACATACGTATGGAAAAATCGCATTCAGATGAGTATTTGTTTACAGTTACGCACCACAAGTCGCAGAGCGCAAGTACAAGTACTTTGAGCGCAGCTATGAGATTTGAGAGCGTCTGGAGGCATTTGAGTACTCACTGTTTTATTGACGGGTCTTTATTTGATTATGGCAACACCATTGCTGCGGTTTTGGCGCCACATGGTGATTTGAATAAAGTTCGAAAAGAATTATAAGAGCATACATGTACATACATAATTAATTACAAATGTGCAAAATTGCTTTCTTTCAATAAGAAAGATGGGTAAAAGTCTTAAATTAGTTAACAGTCCATGGAGTTATGGAAAACCTTAATCCAAAGGGTTATACGAAAAAAATAATTCGTGACCTTAACGGATTGCGGAGCATAAACGAAAGAAGCAAAGTACTACTAACGAGGCACAGAGAAAGAGAAATCTTCTTTTCCGACGATATTCTTTTTCAATAACAGCCATTTCATAATCCCAATGTCGCAAATATATTGCAGTATTGTTTAGCACTATATTTATAGGCCATCTAATTCTGATGAAGTGCAAATGTCTGGAAATGGAACTGTCTGCTTTCAATAGGATCCTGTATTGATTAGCAAAGCGAGAAATCCGAAGAGTTGGTGAAAATAAATTTTTTTCCCCAGGTTTTATCTTCTTCTGGAAACACCCACATGCTAAATTATGCTGCTCAAAATAATAGTATTGCAACCTATTGCGAAATAAAAAAAACTGAGTTCGGATAGTCTCTGCGGGGGAAGAAGTTACGCTTTATCTTCATCTTCACCTACATCTACAACTTCATCTAAATCTTCATTATCATCTTCTTCGTCTTCATTTTCATCTTTACCTTTATCTCCACCTATCTTCAACTTCATGTTTGCCTTTATTTTTATCGCCAATTTCATTTCTTATCTTCACTCTCATCTTCAGCTTTACTTGGCTTTCCATCATTATCATCTCCATCTTCGCCGTCATATTTGTCTTCGACTTCATCTTCATCATCACCTACATCTTCATTTTCACGTATGTCTTCATCCTTGTCCACACCTTCATCTTCAGCTGCATCTTAATCTTCATCTGCATTGTCATCTCCATTTTCATATTTGACTTTATCTTTGTCGTGTGTCTTTGCCGTTGACTTTGTCTTTGTTCTTCGTCTTGCTCTCTATCGGTAACCATATGCTTACATTGTCTTTGCCTTTGTCTATATCCCTATATGTGCATAAGTGCCATTTTAACTGTGGCGTTAAATATTTAGCGCAAACATCTTCGAAGTCGATTAAAAAATCACCTAAAAGAAAACTAAGTATATACATAAGGATAATCTACTGTGATATATAGTATATTCTATACCATTTCTATATGTACATGGAAAACTTTGAGCGCTTTGAGCGACCTCTAAATATTTTTGATTTCAAAATGCAAACATAGCGGTATATCTTTTTTCGATATAGAACAATCCTAGGGGGTGAGAGAATTACAATTCCGACTTAACAGTTTTTGGACCACCCTAGTGTACAACTAGGTTTCAAAATGATAATTTACCATATCGAAAATTTACATCAATATGCTACGGCTTCACTATTTGCACTGAAATTTTAAATAATCATTATACGTTCTTTTGTTAAAAAGTTGATTTCTTCCTTACCCATTTTACAACTTCGCGTACTTAAAAAAAAAACGCGGTAATAATGATTGTAGTTAGTGATGGAACTATGATTGTCGCCTATTGTGAAGTAAATGAAGCTGCCAATGAATTTAAATATTTGGTTATCAAAAAATTTCCTAACGTTCTTAAAAAAAACCAACAGACTGACGCGTCATGACGGCTCCAACAGTAAAGAATAAAGGTTTTTAGTTTTCTCCTATTTAGGGGTGTTTTTCCCGTTCTCCCTTTCGGGGCCCAATATTACCGGAAAGCGGGGAAAATCCGTATACCTGGCATCACTGGGCGTGCGAGTAAACGTGTTACATGACTGCGCAGGGTGCTACGGGGCGTATACGTTACATACGCAACTACGGGAATATGTGTGGTTGTTTTTACTAATTTTGGTATATATTTTTTAAGTTTTCATTTAAATACAGTTTCGCGATGGAATCTTGTTATTTATACAAAACTGAAAATAATGCATTTTCAAAGATAGGCGTAACACCATTTGCGACCAAAAACACGTTTTTGTCGAAAAATGTAACTCGTGAGATTTGTTCATATATATGTATGTATATGTACATATCGATGAATCAACAAAAGTTAAATGCTGAAATGTGAATTGTAACTATTAAAATTGATAAAATAAACAAATACTTACATACATTCTTCATTGGATTGAACCCACCATAAAAAAACATGAGAAATAGGCGCAACAATCGTCAATGGCAACAAATTACCGACTCGCCGATTTATTGCTCTGGTGACAAAACGGCAATATAATTTCTTTCATGTCAACTTCGGTGAAAATAAATAAGTTATCAAAAATTGCCAAACTTATAAATTTCGCAGCAACAGCATTATCCAAGATCGGCTAATTTATACCAAGGACAAGATTGAAAAAATTTTGTATACAAAAAATAAATGAAGTAATAAAAAGAATACAATTATTCCAAATATCGTCTGAAGCGATAAGAAAACGACTCATTCAGGTAATTAGTCGAGTTACCTTCGGCGGACGCTTTAGAGCGACGGTAATAGGAAATCGATACGATGGCAATATTACCGGCAATAAATTTGCTTCCGTGCGCAAGACGTTTTCTTATTGTCGGCAACAAAAATTGTTTGGTGAGAAAACGCTTCTGCTGGAGTTGATGTATGTAGTTATAACAGCTAGTTAGCCAACCATTGTCGTCAAGCTCAACTAAGGGCAAGCCCAGGCATCTTTCTGTTTCGAAGAGTTTTGAATAAAGGATAATGTTTAATTTATGTTGTGATAATTTTACTGCTTAATATTAAAGTAAGTGTAATTAGTGTTAAATTATTTTGTATTGTATTATTTGCTCCTTGTAATAATTATTCGTTATTATTATGTTTTTCGTATTTATAAATATATAGACTCCCTGAAGAAGACGCGAATATGCGTCGAAACGCGTAGGAGAAGAAGTAAACACTTGTTTTATTCAATATAACCGGCCAAAAAGCTCCAAACCCAATAGCAGAGATGCATTTATTTTATACTTATTTGATTATTTCGGCAGAGTAAGAAGATCATAAATCTAAAACGAACCATCCTTTGCCTTCAAGGCTGCCAACTTGGCTCAAACCGTGCCATTTTTGTCCCTATTTTACTTCAAATTTCACTTAATTTTTTAATTTGGCACAATGTGCCAAAATGGCACTTTTGACAAATAGTAGTATGTATTTCAATATATTTTTGTGAAATCTTTTGCGTCTACTTCTTTTTCTCAACTAAAATTTTCTAATTTCTATAGTGTATACAAATGGTTTATATAACTTTGGCATTGGACTTTTGTTTTAGGAATGTGTTTCTAATTATAATGCTAAATAGGAAGAATTAAAAACAATGGCACCTTTTTGGGCACATTTTATTTTTCTATTTGGCACATTTTGGCACTTCTTAGCTAAGAAGCCTTAAACCTATTTGTCTCCAAATCAAATTGGAAATAAATACATTGTATAAGGTTTTTTTTTAACATTTCACATTCTAACCGGATAACACCACCATAGTACAACTTCACTTTGGATACAGCAACAGGCTAAATTACTACCTGTGTAGGATAATTATAGATGTGCCCAACGAGTTCCCGGCATGCGGAGTATCACCTCACGGCCCACAACACCTCACTGCATGCCCCTTAAACGCCACTCAACTAATGCCCCTCTTCCTATAGGCCAACCTAGTTGGAGTGGCACACTTCCTGGGTCTCCCGTTAGTTGAGCTTGACGACAACGATTGAGGGACAAGCCGATCTAGGCAGGGCTAAAAAGCCGCAAAAACGATAACATGAAACACAGCAAACCATAAATTGACAAAAACCAAAATCGACGAATCGATGAGGGTGTAGCTACGGGACTTTACTTTTGCTAGGTTTCGAAATATTTTAGTAGGAAAAATACATGTCTGAGTGGCAACACTAAGTGTAACGTAATTTATTCTTTGAAGTTGATATTTAGGTTTAACTTGCAAATTCTGTCTGAGCTTAAACACAATTGTTATCTTTAAATCAAAGTATATTTTCAAAGAAGGTTGCGAACAGCCCTGACTAAAAATAGCTGATATGCAGTCGTACACAAGTC
>NW_023469030.1:0-5593 GCF_013731165.1 Rhagoletis pomonella | reverse complement strand
AAAAGGTTTAAACAGACAATAAACGTTGTTTAAGTGTTGCAGTTGTGTAAAGCTTTTGTAAACCGAAAATAGCGTTTATGAATAAAGTTACACAACCTTTTGTAAACCTATTTTTTTTTTAATCATTATGAATAAGAGGATTAAGAATGTGCGAACTTTAAACAATATAGATTTTTGCACGTGTTTAAATAAACAGTGGAAAAACTGAATATTACTTTGTGAGTTCTTGATTGATTCTTACTTATTTATTACAGTAAATTTTTCTGTATTTTTAATTAGTACAGCAGTCATCGTCTGGACAGAGTTATATAGTGAATACTACAGAAAATGATCGGTCTACGTGTGCTGTTGGGTATATCTCTGCTAGTCGTCCTTATGAATATTTTGGCGGTTAAGGCGGCATCAATAAGAGGTATTTAATGGCAACAATTAAATAAAAGATAAATATTTTAATAAAATTAAAATGAGCTCGTGGCAGGTTCAAAAAATTGCTTGAAGTATTTTTGCCGGAAAATATTTAAATATATATATTTTACTTACAAGAGTTTTTAACATGCAAGTATATTTGTAGTTTGCTATCAACCTCCTTTATCTGGTGGGTGTTATGCTCTCTTTCGGCGCTACTACTATAATCCCGCTTCGGGGAGGTGCCAAATATTTACTTACGGTGGCTGCGGTGGAAATAGCAATAACTTTGTAACTCTAAGGGCTTGTGTAGCTAGATGCGGTGGAAAGTGAACAACAGCATATACACGGATTTTTTTTTTTTAACTTAAACCTAATTCCTTTTACGTACGGTGGCGGACAAAAAAAATAGGAATGCGATATTTTAAATAAACTTTGGTAATTTTTTATTTGTTTTTCAATGTTTATTATTTTCCGAGTATATTTCTGCCATTAAAAACAACTTCTCATAAAAATTTAATCGCCGTTCGCAGTCGGCGTAAAAACTGTAGGTCCCTCGCCTTTGTGTGACAACATAAGAAGCATAACATAAGGTAATGCTCAATTTCTACAAAAGTTGCAGTTACGTTAATCTTTATTTCAATACGCTGATCAGTGTTGCCATTTGAGCTCTTTTCTGGCTAGAATCCGTTTTTTTTTTTTTATTCGGGTTTAGTCGGGAATCGTGGCTTGTAGCTTCTAGTTAGCTAGTGTGTGTCAATATTTTCGGAATTTTTTCCATAATATATTTCTCACCTTTTTTTCAAAATATAGGAAGTCGCACTGCCTTCTTGCAATCTTTCAGGAGTTAAGTATTTGAGTTAATTTCTTTGATGTGACCGTGCCATCACCCTTTCTACATTTCTATTCTTTACTTCCCAAGGTAATTTTCATGTCGCTCTCTCTTCTATATATTTATTAACTTGTCGCGCAAAAAAAAGTATCGTTAGAGTAGTAGAAATTTTAATACAAATCAGTATAGAAAGAGGCCATTGGCGACAAACGGTGGTAGAGTCAAATCAGAAGAAAAAGTACATACATTGCTTTATTAAAGAACTGATATTCTTTGGCAAGTCCTCCCCAAACAGTGTTGCCGTTTTAGCCCTTTGGTGGCTAGATTTAGCTACCATATATTTTTTTTGGCCACATAAATTTAAAATTGCCCCTAGCCCTTTTTTTAGCTCTTTTTAGAATTTATTCATACTTGGCATGAAAAAGTTGTATATGCTTAATTTGTTTTTTTTTTTGCATTTATATAAGAGATGAATTTTTAAACTAAGAAAGACTGATATATTTACATATATGTATTGTATGCTCCTTCCCTGCAAAAATCGTTGGACCATGTAGTCTATTTGTGGTATATTGGAGTACTTACAAAAGTGTTCCTCTGTCATGCTGTAGCGGACCAACTCGTGTCTCTGCACCAGCTTATTGTTACCCGATCACTGGTCGTGTTTTAACGAAACGTGATTGAAGTTGAGCATTTGGAAGCACATTTGCATGTCTGGCTGTAGCCGAACGTGTACAGATGCTTGCTGTTACTTCTTAGCTCCCAGCATGTTCGGGTTCGAATGTCGTCAGAGGCAACATGGAATTTTCAATTTTTGTTTTTGGTTTTTATTAATTTCAAAAAAAGCTTCTGTGAAGTGAAGAACAAAAGCGTGTACAAATGAAAAAATATAACAACAATGTCATTGGAGTATGTTGGAGTAGTTTTGTGCTACTCTGATGTAATGCAGAGATGGAGTATATGGTCCTGCCCTAGGACATCGCAATGTTAATTGGACCATATTTTTTATATGAATTGTTGGTTAATTTTGGAGTGCTCCATGGTCCTTCGGGAGTACTCTTTACATGCATGCATGGAGTAGTCGCGATTTTTGCAGGGCTACGCTTTTATCCATACATACTGTAAAAGTGTTGGGGCTGTTAACTTATCTGTTAACGATTCACTGGTGCCGTGAGTGGTGAAATTATCTCAATTTTCTAAGTAAAAAGTATTTTGGCGGATATTTCTTGCACTATATGAGTCAAAGCCGTGTTTGTGGAAGATTACGTTCACGATATTGCAGTTGTGAATTACAAAGAAAACAATGCTTAGCAAAATGCTAGAATAATTATGAAATTTCGGCTCTAATCATTTCGATCTTTCCTCGACCTCTTTTTTAAAGAAATAAATATTGTACCAGCATGCTGGTAAGTTATATGCTTCGAGCCTGATAGTATTTACAATCACTTGCTGGAACCAGCAAGCTGGTGTCGTATATTTCCCCTTTTATACAAAAAGGTTTTTGGTTGGATAAAATATTAGCTTTTTTCCAGAGTTCATTGTTTTTATATACCATTACTTATTGAAAATGTTTACGTGTATACTTATATATGTATATGTAAGTAAAAAATTCTAGCTACCATTTTTAGCCACAACGACTTTTTTTAGCTCTTTTTTAGCCCCGTTTTTAAAGGAATTTAGCTACCACTAAAAATTATGCGCGGCAACACTGTCCCTAAAACGCTAATATTGCTGAGAGAGAGAGAGAAGGCATCAGACGTCAAATGAAATAAAGCGAGCAACATACCAAAAAATTATTCTTTCGTTAATTTGGTTTGAAACAGGTGGAACTTCTCAAAGTAAATCCAAAAAATAGCGGTATACATACGTATAATAACTTGCAGATAGATAGCGGGACAATGAACTGTGTAAACCTTGGCGAATGTGATAGCACGGCATTGAAATTGCGTAATTAATTGTACATTTTTATTATTTAACTTTTTATACGAGTATTTATGTATGTATAACTAGTTTCAAGTACTTCTACGTAAATACTTACGTACCCGCTTTCAATAAGCTTCGTTTTATGTTTGAATAAGTGCAACCTCTTCGCAATCGTTTAGGGTTTTTGTTAGTGTAAAATATTTGCGTGGTATTTCGCGAAGGCGATTCGATTGTTTAAAAAATAAGCTCACTTGCAGGTTAAGGTCGGGTGATAGATTCATACATTTTCTCCAAATGTTTTTCACAGCATTACAACAGCTTTAGCGATTACGTAATTAAAAAAGTATGTAATCAAAATTGTTTTGTTTCTTGAATTGAAACTTCTTTCCAAACAAAAAAGCGACAAAATCATTGGGCTCTAATTTCAAGGCCAAGCTTTGGATTTAGATTTAGATTAAGGTTTAGATTTAGATTAAGTTTTAGATTGCCATTAAGATTAAGTTTAAGGTTATAATTAAGATTAAGATGAATAGATAATAATAATAATAATAGGTTGGCGCTTACACACACATTAGTGTTTGGCCGAGCTTCTCATTCAATTTGTGGCGTGTGCCTTGATGTTGTCACACAAAGGGGAGGGACTTACAGTTTTACGCTGGCTCCGAACGGCGATCGTACTTATATGAGAAGCTGGTTTTCATGGCAGAAATATGCTCGGAGGTTTGCTATTGCCTGCCGAGGGACGACCGCTGTTAAGAAAAAAAAACATTTTTCTATATTTTTTTTTCGATGTTGCTTTGCTCAGGGCTTCAATCAGGGCCCTGCAGAGTGGTAGCGCGCACTGCTAACCTCTACACCACAGCGGCCGCCAAAACTAGAAGCCAAATATAGTAAAACTGCGTTTGTAATTTCTTTCTCTGGCGTCAGTGTTTTTTTAAAAGGACTTTGAAGTTTCAAAGATTTTATGAGTTCCAAGAATTATTTAAAATTTTCAGATAAAATTCTTTAGAATTGAGATTAAACAAGTAATTTTTAAGCAAAAACCAAAACCGACTTAAAATCTTATATAATAATTTATGATAATTTAATTTCTTCATGATCCAATGATCGGATCTAAACCAAATGAATATGGAACCACCTGGGGTACCACCATTGCTTTAAAAAAAGAATTATAGAAATCGGTTAACGTGGTCCAAAATTATGCGGTAACATACATAAAAAATAAAATAAAAATATTCCGACGAGTTGATAACCTTCTCCTTTTATTGAAGTCGGTATAGGTTTAGCTACCTGTTTAACAAAAACATTTCAAACATTGAAACACATTAGTAATATTCGACAAAGTTTCATCAAAATTTCAAACTTTTTAATCAGAACTTATAGAAAATATTTTGGTACGTAGATTTGTACCCCATTAAATTTTAGTACATGTTGCAAGTTTGACGTAGCTAGGGCTTACCGGCAAATTATGCTCCTTATTTTTTTTTATATAGAGGGAAATGCACAACAATGTTAGCAAAAAAAAAAACTACCAAAAATTAACGGTAATTTCTAGTTGCTTTAAATTTGTAGGAATTGGATTTTTTCTGCAAATTCGAATTAAAAATTTTAAGTTTTCCGTAACATTTGCTGAAATTCATAGAATTTTTATAACCTTTTACAAAATATAAAATTTTGACTTAGATAGTTTTTGTTAGATAGTAAGCTATACTTTTAGAAAAAATTAATAAACATAAAAAAACAAAAGAAAAATAGCCAAAACTTATTTAAAATATCGCATTTTTATTTATTTGTCCGCCACTGGATGCAAAAGGAATTACGTTTAAGATTAAAAAAAATCCGTGTAGGTATTATCCTGTTGTTCACTTTGCACCGCAAATAGCTACACAATCCCTTAGAGATATAAAGTTATTGCTATTTCCACCGCAGCCACCGTAAATAAATACTAGGCACCTCCCCACAGTGGGATTAAAGTAGTATCGCCGAATGGCAGCACGACACTCACCAGTTACAGGAGGTTGATAGCAAACTGCAAATATACTTGTATGTTAAAAACTCTTTTAATTTAAAAAATATTATAACATTTTTTCTTGCAAAATACTTGAAGTACTTTTTTTGAACTTTCCACGAGTTCTTTTCACTTTTATTAAAATATTTTTTCTTTTAATTAATTTTTGCTAGAAATTAAATACCTCTTTCTGATTCCGCCTTAGCCGCCAAAATATTCATAAGGACGACTAGCAGAGATATACCCAACAGCACACGTAGACCAATCATTTTCTGTAGTATTTACTATAACTCTATCCAGACGATGACTGATGTACTAATTAAAAATACAGACAAATTTACTGTAATAAGTAAGAATCAATCAAGAACTCACAAAAGGTTTAAAAGGTTTAAACAGACAATAAACGTTGTTTAAGTGTTGCAGTTGTG
>NW_023469029.1:0-5593 GCF_013731165.1 Rhagoletis pomonella | reverse complement strand
CACATTTTATTTCAATTAATTCATGTTGGGCATTAAAAAGTATTCGTGTCATTACGTTAAACAAAATAGCCATTAAATTAATTTCGACATGGCCGTTTTCAAATGCCTTAAATTTTATGTAATTTCAATGCCTATTGGGAATTCGGCATAACAAGCATTCAGTCTCAATAAGGTGATGAGAAGAAATATTTATTGGTCATATGTTAGGTAAACTACATATCAAGGAAAATAATAAACTCCTAGGACACTTTCGTATGCCGAATTTAATTGTTATTTGCTTAGCTGCGCTATCATGTAATTATTTTTAATTACATATAATTTATGTTAAGTTGGCGATCCCACAATTTGTGATACCAGTGCTTAACCCTTAATCAGGCGCATAAAGAAAAACACACAACTAGTCGCATGGGGTCCCCAGTGACCCCAATAAAAGTGTTGAAAAAAGAATTTTCAAAAACAAAAAACGAAGCGTGTATTAACAAAAATATTAAAGTACTATATTATCTTTAACTTAAAAAAACAAAGACATATTTTTGACCTCAAACTAAAGAAAAAAATTATAAAAATTTACCTCCCCCAAAAAATGTTTCGTTAGTGGTCGCATAGGGACCGTAGTCAAGCGAGTAGCGACACATATGTATGCGACAATGTTCTAGCCGTTACTAACTAAATAAAACGATTGTGTATTATCATAAATATTCTAGCTCTTTATTATAGATAACTTTAAGAATGAAGAGCATAGCTTTGACTTCAAACTAAGATACAAAAATAAAAACCTACCTCCGCTGAAAAATGTTCGCAAGACTAGCGACACATGCGTACACGCCGATGTTCTGTCAATGACTTATTTAAGTACCCCGTCTGGAGTTAGGAAGCTAGAAAGAGCGCGAGCACTGCAAGGCATTTTTTTTTCAACTTGAAATGACCTTGACCCCATGCGTCTAATTAAGAGTTAAAATAATATTCTCATTTACCTCTACCAAGTACGGAGTATTTTTTGTATTTCGATATGCGTGTTATGTCATGACATACATAACTTCCTACCGTTTTTGATTTCAACATCTAAATAGTGCCACTACACAAATAGATAAGAGAAACAACCAACCAAGCCGCATTTTCTCTTAGCCATACAGGCTACTAAGAGATTCAACCAAATCTATCATTATGTTCCAACAAGAGGCCTTTCGTTTTTGCCCTGCGACTTGGATTTTGGCTGCGCAAAACGGAATTTCAGTTCTAGTAAAAGACAGCCATTTACTGTGAAGCAAATCCGATGCACTGATATTACTGATTTTTAGCAATAGAGGTATTCCAAGATGGAAAGTTTTATGAACTTATGGCATTACGACGCCTCTGACTTTTTGCGGATACGCTAATTAAACAAAAAAAAATCACTTATTTCTTTGTTTATACAATTTAACTTCAAAAACCATATAAGTCCATCCCACCTTTTCATCTGTCATTGGAAGACCACTTTATTTTCTGGAAAACTACCATAAAGATACATTGGAAACGACGAGATCTAAAACTTTTCTATGTAAATAGGACGATAGTCTCTGGCAAATAGTTTCAGCGTTAAATGGTTTTTTATTGATTATCTCGCAAAGCTGATATTGGATTTTTATGGTTGTCGAACTCATCGGTTCAATTGCTTTGCCTTAAAATGACCCAGTAGCACATTCCCTTTAATGGCATACTTGTAACGTGTACATATGTAGCTGCTAATTTCCTCGTTAATTTGCCAACATAAATCAATTTCATTTAAGTACTTAATATTTACATAAAATACGTGGCTTATCTCTTTTGTCAATCAGTATATCCATTTATGTGCTTGATGTCGCCATTGCATCGTGTTTATTCATAATTGGATTTAATTGCGCACTGAACAAATAAATTTTGCGCCAATTTTAATTCAAATTAATGTACTAACATACGGGCCACAATTAGCCTTATATTCATGTACATCAGTGATCGGACTTGTACCACATTGTGGTAGATCTACCACTTTTTTGAGCATCTACCACACAAGGTCTGAGATCTACCACATATTCGCATTTTTGAGTACCTTTTTTTCCTTGACACAATTTTCTTTATTTTTATTTTATTTTAGGAGCAAAATTGTCGAATCTGTCAGAGAGTAAAATTTTCTCAATATTCAATTTTCCGACAGGAAATGTGATTTCATTGTGTTGAACTGCAAAATATAGGATTTATAAAAAGAAATAATAAAGAAAATGTTAAAAATCGGCGATATTTGTGAAAGTATTAGCAAATTTCAGTGCATCAAAAGTTTCTGAGGCGTTGTTTACTTTTACTTGAGAATTGTCAAACCGGCAAAAGCAAGTAGCGGTTTGTGGAACGCGCCTTCTTTGTTCGCTACATCGTGATGTGATAAAAAGAAAAGCTGGCAGCACTCCGTAAGGTCGCAGAAATCTCTCAAAATTGGTTCGAAAAATATCCTTATATGGAAGAAAATGCTTTACACTGTCAAACGAACAATGACAGTTTTTAGCAACTTCAAATTTGCACTTTATTATACAAAAATTTAAGTTTTGTTTAGAGATTCTTATTAAAAAGTTTGCAATTGCAGATTTTTCTTAATTTTTATGCAAAATTTTATGCAAAACCTTAGATCCACCAAATTTTTTTGAAATCTACCACATTTTTTTCCAGATTCTACCACTCACTGCATTACCAAAAAGATGATGGCGGGTTTTCCAACGGAATTATAAAACTTATTATAATTTAAGACCTTTGCCAAAATATTTCCGATTTGAAAATACCTCCAAAATCACATTATTTTCATACCGTGGATAAAATTTAAAAATACTTTTATGCAGACTTTAAGCTTAAATTATTCTATAATCTGAGGTAATTAAAAAAAAAATATTAAAAAAAAAACAATTTTATTTATTAAAAAAAACCCGATTTTTTAAGTATTTTCGGATGGGTCCAGCACAGGTAAATTTTAATAGTATTTCAAGATATTTCGGCAGAGCTTTTAAAATATAAGAAATTTTATACGTAGAAAAAGATTTCCATTTTTTTATGGAGAGTGGTGCAGGGTTGATACGGCTAACGTATATATGTACATACATACCTTCCTCAAGTGAAATCGCCTTTCTTCAGAGAGGTGTCGTATTCCTGAAGAAGAGTACTTTTCCAATATATTTAAAGGAATGACTTGAAGTTCTAGTTACCTAAATAGAAACCTAATCGCATAAGTACTACATATAAATACTTTATGTTGAATATGTGGGCATATATATGTAAGTAATATGGGGGAATTTCGATGCAAGTTATGTGCATAATTTTATTTATTTTATTATAATCATTTTACATTTTACGAACATGAAAAAGTATTAAAATTTTTGGTTCGATATTTTTTAAATACCAGAAGGAAATCTAAAAAAATTTTCAGTGATTCGTTTGTCTGTCTGTTTGTCCATCAGTCTAACTCTCTGTTTGAATACAAACTATTTAGTCTCTCGGTTTATAACTCAGTATATACCTACATTTATTAATGAAATGGGATATTTTCTGTGTTTCAATTTAAACATATATTTCGTCTCATCTCCCACCTTTTTTACAAAAAAAGATCGCAAAAGAAGAATACTCACAGTGCAAATGAAAATTAGTATCCATATCACCACATGAATATTTTAAAATTTTTTTCGCGTCTTACTACCGTATGTGCCTTTTTTCTGAAAAACTAATGTATCAACAGTCGCCTTATTGGCAAAAAACTTAAAACTGAAAGGCAATTGGAAATGGGATATTGTGATTGTAAATTTGTTAACCTCAATAAGATGTTAGCTCTATTCCTATTTGTCTTCGGTAAGCATGCTCTGCATGATTTACACGTACGACACCTCACTTAAAGGATCTCATCACACCATCTGTGATTATTATCTACACGGAACCGGTCAAAAAATTTAATTTCGAATCGAGAATTATTCGAGCGCGGAGGCCGTAATTCGAGCCAATATAGAGGTCGCTTTTACTGTAAATACTGTACACTGTAGAAACTGGCAAGTTGCTAAAAAAAATATAATATACTGCAAATTTGATAAATGCAAGTACTTTATACATTTTTAACAAGCAATAGTTAAGCTTAAATTGTACAAAACAAAAATCGTCACTTTCCTAATTTGCAATATTTCGCAACTATTTATTGCAATGTAAAGTTTTAAATACATAATTTTACTGCTTGGCATAAAGCGTGGTATAAAGCTCAATAGCATTGTTGAAATAAATACTAATACACCGCAATAACAATGACAAATAGATATTAAACATTCATACATATTTAACCACATATTTAACGTTGAGTTGTTACGCTTAATATGCGCATGATTTATTAATAAATAATTGTTTGATTTTCCAAGAAAAAATCTGTAATAAGTACATATTGATTGTGCGAGCTGAACCGAAAGCACAATGTAAGTAATTAAAGTGAAAATGGAATTCAATAGAAAGGTTGTTTAAACTGGCCAATCGCATTTGTTGTGTGCGGTCTCACATTCAACGGAGTGCATTAAATTGTGAAATTATTAAAGTATTTGCGGTTCGTGTAATTTTAATTGGAATTTGAACGATAGATTGCGCGCTTTTGTTTACGAAAAAGAATTAATTAAATACCAGCCAAAGGCTTATTGTTGGCTACAATGAAGTTAATGATAAGCGAAAAAGGCGGACAATCCTTAGCCGTAAGTGCGGCTAGCATTGTTTTAAAATTTAAAATATATGTACACTTAACACCAAAATTTAATTTTAATTTTTATTTTGTAACTTTCATCCTGTTACATATATAATATTTCACCACTTTTCTAGGCTAATTAAACTTGTAGTCTACGCTACAAGGCCGCGCAATGGCAGCCACAAAACTTGCTACTAGGTAGACTGAAGCTGAAATGAAACAGGCTACCAAATGTAGGTTATCCGCAAAAGGATGCGAAAAAGCAATAAAACCAACGCACAAGAAATATTACTCTTTCAAATATTTACTTGCTTTACTTTATTATTTATGTTTCAAGTCGCTTTTTATGACAGTGACCTAGTAAACGAGAACGAACGCAGAAAGCGTAGAAAGAGCTGCAACCAAAAAGGTCCTTCAGCGGCTGTGTAAACATTTACCAGCTGGATTCTTTATGGCTGGCTATGTGCCGATTTGAAGTTGGCGCTACTTTACTCGGCTCACTTGTAAACGCTTTTACTTTAATGGAAGAAAATTATTTGGTAAAATATACGTAATTTTGAGGATTTAAGTGCAGCGTAAACCAGTACTTTTTACTATTTACCCCAAAGTACTTTATTTTCAGTTACAAAGCTTAAATTCAAACATACATACTCAACTGTCTTGCACCGGTCGGCTGTTTTGATTACCCTTGAGTGAGGTTACTAAATTTTTATAACTTTGAAGCAGCCACTTGTAAGGGTTTCCATTGATTTAATATGCATTGTGTGTGCCAATCAGCTATCAACAACAACTAACCATTGCACATTCATATGTAAAAGGTTGTCAACTCCTTTCCCTTGGAATCAGTATTCAAAGCCACCATCTTCGTGAACATATGTAAGCCATTCGTTCTAA
>NW_023469028.1:0-5594 GCF_013731165.1 Rhagoletis pomonella | reverse complement strand
CTATTAAAGCTGTGATTGAGTTGTTTGTCGGTAAGATTATAGAGTCGCCAGTTCTTAAGCTTTCGGCTCTTCCCCGTGATCTGAGTATACCTTCGTCGCTTAAATAGACGTTTAAAGAGATTAGTTTGCTATCGCTTTCAATACTCTTACCGCATTTGAGGTTGATAACTTCTTGCCGATATTCACTCTGCTGTACCTCTTTTATGAGCGCGCTCTTAGCTCTATGGATAATCTTGCCACATACGCCGGTAGGTATTTGCTCCTTCTCTATCTTGGATTTTAGTTTTTCTACGAACAATATTACCATCGCCATCGTCAAGTATAATCGACGCCAGCTTGAGAACCTATCAGCATCGATTAAAGGTTGTGTGGTTTCGCCTTTGGTTATATGAAAGGTAAAATGTCGGAGTTCAGTATGCTCCACTGGTCCGAGGTCGTCGCATTTCGGCCAATCGGTTTGATTGAAAGATAAGAATTTCGGCCCGTGCAGCCAGATATCGGAACTTTGTTGCCGGCTGAATTTCGTTGCCAAGTCAGCAGGGTTAAGTTTTGAGGGAACCCAATTCCAGTCAGTGGCGTTGGTCGCCTCCAATACCTCGCCCACGCGATGCATTACATACTGTTTGAAATTTCTCGGATCCATGCGGAGCCATTTGAGCACGGTCTTTGAGTCTGACCTCCAGAATCGAGCATGAATCGGAACTTGTAGTGCCTTCATCACATTGTTCGCCAATCTTACGCCAGTCACTGCAGCTTGTAGTTCGAGCCTCGGGATAGATACGGGCTTTAGCGGTGCTACTTTTGACTTAGCGGCCACGATGATAGTGTTGACTTCGTTTTGGTTTTTCACTCGCATATAGCAAATTGCCGCGTAAGCATACTCGCCGGCATCTACGAAGGTGTGGATTTGGTTGCATTCGGAGTCTTTTAGAAGTTGGCAATAACATCGCGGAATTGTAATAGAGGTTATTGCTGGCAACAACGTCTTCCACTGGCACCACTTGTTGTAAAGCGGACCTGGGATTGGGTCATCCCAGTTAATGGCCGATCGCCATACATCCTGCAGTAGTATTTTAAGACCTATGGTGTAATGTGCCACAAACCCGAGAGGGTCGAAGATGGACATCAACACCTGGAGTACTTCCCTTTTGGTTGGGACCAAGCTACATTGCAAGATGTCTCGTCTCATTTTGGAGAACCTGCAAATAAACTTAAAAACGTCGTTAGTTGGATCCCAAAACAAACCTAATATTTTTTCTGCATTGCTTAAGTCCTTAGGAGTTTGATCTTCGACGGACTCCCCTGGAAGTTGCCTCAGAACAGCTGATGAGTTAGATGCCCAGTTACGAATGTTGAATCCAGCTTGAGCGTGAATTGCTTTCACTTGCAGAGCCAGTTCCAGTGCTTCTTCTTCGGTATCGACGCTGTCGATGAAGTCATCTACGTAATGATGCTTTTGTATTGCTTCTACCGCTCGCGGTGATGTTCGCTTGTATTGCTCTGCATTTACATCTCGAACAAAGTGAGCAATGCAAGGTGCGCAGCTGGTTCCGAAGGTAAGCGCTTGCATAACGTAGATGTGAGGGTTATGTAACTCCTCACAGTTCTCGTGCCACAAGAACCTCTGAGCGTGCATGTCCATTTCTCTTACGCGAATCTGGTGGAACATTTCGGCAATGTCTCCACAAATAGCAAACTGCCCAGTTCTAAAAGCCAGTAATACGAAGACTAGCGAATTGAGTAGATCTGGCCCGCACAGAAGGAAATCGTTAAGAGCGGCTCCATCAGATTTGGCCGCAGCGTCCCACACAAGGCGCAACTTGCCGGGTTTGTTGGGGTTTAGTGTGATAAATATCGGCAGGTACCACTCGTGGTCGGATGATCTATTTACTTCGTCTGCAGTTAACCTTCTTGCGTAACCTTTACTAATTAAGTTGTCTATTTGCTTATGCATGTCACGTTGCAAATTGGAGTCCTTAGCTAACTTTTTCTGCATACATCTGAAGCGTTTAAGGGCATTGTCGTAACTAGCTGGTAACTTTGCGTCGTCATGCTTCCACAATAACCCCACTTCATAGCGGCCCTCTCTTTTTTCACACGTTGAATTTAGAATTTGCAACGCTCTACAGTCTTGTGGGGACATGAGCTCTCTTTTTTGCGGCATCTCTAGGCTGAAGTACTCCTTGATCTCTTCGTGTAGGATTTCGTATTTCTTTTCGCAGTCACATATGTGAATATTCAATAGTTGTGAGTCAAAGTGGTTAGTAGTACCTCCCTGCAAGGTCCAACCTAAGCGACACTTAGTGGCGATCGGCTCAAGCCAGTGTCCCTCACGAGTTTTGATAGGCACCGCAAGTTTCCAACAATTGGCTCCTATTAGAATACCCGGCTCGGCATTTTCATATGACTCGATCGGAAGCCCGCGTAGATAAGGGTATTTCTTCGTAATTTTCTCCATATTAAGAGACTGGCTAGGCAAGCCCAGTCTCGAAACGGTGTGCACTTCATTTATTTCGTATTTTGCATTATCGTATGCGTTTGAAATCTGTATCGACGTTCGCATTCAGTCGCTTTCGATCCGTGTGTTTTCGCCGGTCCAGCGAAGGCACAGTGATTCTGGCTCGCCGTCCAAGCCCAAGAAATCATAAATGTGTTTTTCCATCAATGTCACGGATGATCCCTCGTCTAAAAAGGCGAAGGTTTTTATGGATTTACCCTTTGAGTGTATGCGAACGGGTATTATACGAAAACATGGTGCATCTTCATCATTACCTACATGAGTGTTTACCAGTTGATTATTTATTAGAGGTGGTGTGGTATTTTGCTTTTGCTCAGCATACGTAGATACGCTCTTCGGCGTGTTTTTATGAAGAAGCTTGTGGTGCTTTGATTGGCAACCATCGACTCCACACTCCCTGTTCGCATAACACTTTCGGCGGTGCATGTTAAGGCATTGTCTGCACAATTTATTGGATTTTACTACATCTCACTTGCGCTCCAAGGTGAGTTTACTAAATTCTACACACGTCTGTATTTTATGATCGGTGCACCCGCATAAAACACACCCAACTTTGTTATGATTTTCGACACCAGTTGCTTGCGTGTGTGCGTTAATTACGCCACTCTTTTTGGATACACGTGGTGTGATTACCTTACTTGCTGCTTCGGCTATTTGGAAAATCCAATCACTAAACGCTTTAATAATTGGTACTCGCTCGTCTCGCTGTAACATTGCCCAATTTAACTTGTGTTGGCTTGGAAGCTTGTCAACGAATTCCTTCACCAACATTGGATTATTCAGATGCGCCTCCATATGGCAGGCTTCCATCATAGAGCAGATGTTTTGCACGCACAACGCGAAGTCGATAAGACTTTCCAGTTTTTCCTTCAGCGGTGGAATCGCCCTGGCTTTCTCCACCAACGATTCTAGTATATGCTCTGGACGTCCAAAACACATCTTAAGTGTCTGAATTATTTCCGGGACCATAGAGGGGAGCAATAATTTGCAGCGTACCGTCTCATAGGCCTTTCCCTTGAGACACTTCTGCAGCCGCATTAGGTTTTCGGCGTCGGTGTACCCCGCTACTTGCGTGCTGTTTTCGTAGTTACTTATGAACAGCGGCCAGTCATCCGGATTTCCGCTGAAGGTAGGCAAATCCTTTGCAATTACTTGTCTAGCGGCAAGCTGCGAAGAAGTCGGAGCTGTAGTTGTGCGGTTGATTCCGATAGACGAACCGCCTGCGCTTAGTATTTCGTACTTTTTTCGTAGATACCTTTGCTCTATTTTTCGCTCTTCTTGCAAGAGTTCCAATTGTAGTACGTGCTGTTGGGCTACGCTGTCGTAACCTTGAGTTGCATCAAGTCGCGCCCCACATTGAGCGCCAGTTATCGGTGGAAGTAGAGGTTGTTGCATAGCTTGCTGTCCTAGACCCGGGAGTTGCTTGGCAGGTGGGAGCATTGCGGTTGAATATATCATTGGTGGGTTCGCGCGATGCGCATTGGAGGTGATAACGGCAGGAGTCATTATCGTTGCCGTTGATACGATGATATTGCTTGCTGTTGTAATTGAACCTATTGGTTGTTGACCATGTGTACCGAATGCTGCAGAATTATTATTCTGTACGTCCGTATTTGGCGACGATGCTGCTTGTGGTTGCCCGGTCGTTACCGTAGATATTTCACCATTAGATGTCGGGGGAGCGATAGTACTCTTTTCAACGTGATTTGTCTGCGCGGATTCGCAAGATTTACAATTCCAACTTATGTTGGCCACGTTACTATTCACCCCGATACAATCGTAGTGGAACCACCTGTCACAGGAGTCGCACTGTACCATGCGGTCGGTATCTTTTTCACAACAATTATTGCAATTGTAGTCGTTAGACATGTTTATTAACTTTTATTTTAAAGAAAATATTTTTAAAGATTTGTTGTCTCTCAAATAAATGACCAAATACAAATTTTTTAGCTTTGCTTTTAACTTTATTTGCACTAATTCATGTGCTACTTGCGCAGCGCTTTAAAAATATTTTGTATGGTTAATACGCGTGTCAAATACAAGAAACACCCAGAATTTTACTCTGGCGGTGTTATTTATACACTTATGAAATGAATACAAAATATAACGGTGGCTATTTAACTATTTACAAAATGTATGTACATACATATATGGCTTATTAATGTTGTAGTACGTATGAGTGTAGATGATTTAACTACACGTATACACTCATGTGTATATATAGGTATGCTAAGCTGGTAGGCAAAGTGATAAGTATACCCAGCGGCGGTGTAAACGAGTATACCCAGCGGCAACAATGCCGTTGTAACCTTTTCAATATCTCAATTCTGTCGTCAATGGTGCATGCTGTCAAGTTAGCACTACATACTGAATTTTGTTCGAAAAAGGGTCTACTCAATTATTTCCAGAAAAACGAAAGCTACAAATTTTTTCTTTTCACAACAAATTTTAAAGTTAAAAGCTACAATTAATGGCATAGTAACATACTGGATATCTCAATTCTATCTACTAGGTGTATGGTGTCAAGTTAGCACTACATACCATTTTTTCTTAAAAAACGAGAGCTACAAATTTTTTCTTTCCACACCAAATTTTAAAGGTAAAAGCTACAATTAATGCCGTTATAACATTTTCAATATCTCAATTCTATCGACTAGGTGTATGGTGTCAAGTTAGCACTACATACCATTTTTTCTTAAAAAACGAGAGCTACAAATTTTTTCTTTCCACAACAAATTTTAAAGTTAAAAGCTACAATTAATGCCGTTATAACATTTTCAATATCTCAATTCTATCGACTAGGTGTATGGTGTCAAGTTAGCACTACATACCATTTTTTCCAGAAAAACGAAAGCTACAAATTTTTTCTTTCCACAACATATTTTATAGTTAAAAGCTACAATTAATGGCATAGTAACATTTTGGATATCTCAATTCTATCGACTAGGTGTATGGTGTCAAGTTAGCACTACATACCATTTTTTCTTAAAAAACGAGAGCTACAAATTTTTTCTTTCCACAACAAATTTTAAAGTTAAAAGCTACAATTAATGCCGTTATAACATTTTCAATATCT
>NW_023469027.1:0-5594 GCF_013731165.1 Rhagoletis pomonella | reverse complement strand
CAAAAATATTTGATTTAAAAAATTTTCCAAGAATAAAACTATGGTGCAAATTTCAATCAAAATTTTTAATAATATTTTTTTTTTTGAAACGTGCAGGATGTGATTACGAACAGATAAAATAACTCATTTATGTATAAAATATGATGGCTATGGAAAAGGGAGTTAGGAAAATGTTAAAATTAAATAGTATAAACCATAATCTTATTTTTTTGAAGATTTCTGAAAGAAAAATGTTTTTCCGATCAAAAAATATTGCATTTTAACGATTTCATAACAATTCTAAGAAAAAATTTATTTTCCCCATGTGAAATATTTATGTAGATACATATATGAACAACTTTAAAGCAACGCCGGCACGGTTAATACTAACCGATTTAAAACATAACAATATACGTTAGACTGGGTCGGTCCCCATACAAAAAAAAAAGTTGCTAATGTCCGCCCCTAAATTTAAAGATTATGTTGAGAGGGTTCTGGAAAAATTTTTTTTTTTTTTTTTTAACCCTCCGAAATACAGCCGAAATGGTTTTTTCGTTGTAACTTGGTTATTTGACGGCCGATTTTTAAAATTGATATGTCATTATTTTTGTCTTGAGAAGCTTCACTTTTCGTTCTTATGTCTTTTTAAGCTTTGAAGTCGCGTTCGCATGATAAGGGCAGAAACAAAATTTTACCCCCCCTAAAGTATATTTTTTTCCTTACCAAACGAAAGTACTTAAAAATTCAAGAAAATGTTGCCTTCAAACTATATTACTAAAATAATAAACAAAGGAGTTATAGCACTTTTAATATCACAGGTCAACATGAGTTTCAGATGTAAGTATAATAACACAGTACAACAAAAATTGATTTTTTTTATGCAACAGAGTAACCTAAATTTAAGGATTATGTTGAGAGGATTTCGAAATTTTTATTTTATTTTTTTTTTAACCCTTCGAAATACAGCCGAAAAGGTTTTTTCGTTGAAAGTTGGGTATTTGACGGCCGATTTTTAAAATTAACATGTCATCACATTTCCTTTTAAGCTATGAAGTCGTTTACCCATGGTTAGGTCAGCTAACAAAATTCGCCCCCACAAATTCCTCCAACAGTTTTCTTAGTTGGAAAGTTAATCTCACTGCTTTCGTACCAATTTAGGTACATTTTTGCTACGATTTTTCCCAAATTCATACTCTTTGTTTTCGTCGCATCAGCAACCCGGGGAGTGCAAAACTGACGCTGTCAATAGCGAGCTAACCTCTTGTAATTTAATCATGCCAATAAATTTTATAAATTGTGGAAGTCAAAGTAAATAAGTGAGTCAAACCTGTTGTTTCGTATTGATAATAATAATTTATAATTAATACCATAAATTGTGCTGGTGAAATAAAATTAAAAAGTGACTTAACAGTGTGTGCAATTTAAAAATGGCTTTCGTTAAGCGCGATATTGATATTAAAATGTTACCTACGAAACGTGGTGTTATTGAATATTTTTTGTTCCTTAAATATTACGGCTCTGCAAGTGTTCCAAAAAATCGAAGTCTCAATGAATATTTGCCAATAGTTATGAACACAATTTCAAAGTTGTGGCAGCAGGCAAACATCCCTATAGTTACAAGAACTACGCTCCGGAGAAACATTGAAAGCCTCCTTCAAAGTTATTACAATGTAAAAAAACATCCTTATGAATATAATGATCAGGAATGGAATAAAATATTGTTAATTTCAAAGTGTAAGTGCATTATGGACTTAAATCGACAATGTGATTGCCCTAGTGCAAGTAGAGTTCCAACCGCGGTAAATGACTTTCTTTATGATCAATGCCGAGACCAATATAAAAGCCTTGATTCGCGCCAAAATTTGCTTAAGTAGCAATAAATATTGTAAGTGAAATAACTTTTTTGTTGATTATTTTAGTAATATAGTTTGAAGGCAACATTTTCTTGAATTTTTAAGTACTTTCGTTTGGTAAGGAAAAAAATATACTTTAGGGGGGGTAAAATTTTGTTTCTGCCCTTATCATGCGAACGCGACTTCAAAGCTTAAAAAGACATAAGAACGAAAAGTGAAGCTTCTCAAGACAAAAATAATGACATATCAATTTTAAAAATCGGCCGTCAAATAACCAAGTTACAACGAAAAAACCATTTCGGCTGTATTTCGGAGGGTTAAAAAAAAAAAAAAAAATTTTTCCAAACATAATCTTTAAATTTAGGGGCGGACATTAGCAACTTTTTTTTTCGACCCAGTCTAATATACGTGTCTCTTTATTTTTGATACTCTTCAGTTCTAAGGCGTGGCTGAAAAAACAAATATTTTGGACCAGCCTCATATACACTTATACGTGCTTTGGTTAAAAGTCAGTTGCAACAGGAGTGAGGGTGGAAGAAATGGGGTAGGTTGTTGTTGATACTCAACGCGCAGCAGTCTATTCTGACTTTGTTGAATTCCAGCAACAACAGAGCAGAGTCGTACTGCTACTCAGCAGCAGCATCAGCAGTAGCAGCAATGATGGTAAAATTGCACTTACAACCCAGGCACACACGCATATGTATGTATGGATGTAGTTCTATAAAATAAACTGAAAATTATTGAAAATGCTAACAAGACGAAAAAGTCAGCAACAGCTCCAGATGTATGTACACTTAAATAAAAAAAAACAACCGCAAAAGCAGTGCAAGTAGTAAAATCCAAAGCAGCCAGCGCGCAAGCGACTCGAAGCAGCTGTTTGCTATTTACTAGTAGTTGCATTTAATGTTGTTGTTTGCGCCAAACTGGTAGCAGCTAAGTGTCTAGCAAAGTTGGTAGCCTGACTGGCTGACTGGATGACTGCTAGGCTGGCGTGCGATCGACGCGACGCGACGGTAGGATGAATGGGCGGCCAAGCGTTAGCCAGGTTGATTCGCTTGTTAGTAGGCTGCATATTGCATTGGGGGCAAGCCTGCTTGGCTAGTTCATTTGGCAAATCGAAAACGTTCTTTTTTTCTTTTTTGTTACTACATAGCGTTGCTTCGGCAATCTAAACGTAAAAAAGGAGAAAAAAATCCGAAAAGCTATAAAGAAGCTAATAAATCAAAAATCGTTTATTTTCTTTAATATTTTGCCGATGATTTTAATTGTAATTTTACTAGTTTTTAAATTACTAAAAAGCAGAATAATTAATTGGTTGAAGTGAAATTTGAAAGGGTTAGCACAATAGGTCTCAGCGATAATATTCTCTTAACTAAAATTAATAGTAATTAAAATGAGAACAATATCCTCTTTAATATTTTCAATATATTTAAAAAAAATTCTTAGATATACATATTTAGCACGTACATATGTAAGAATGTAGTTGACTGAGTATGTAGTAGGGTCCAAGGAGCTGTCTCACTTTTTCCTTACGAAATAATGGAACAAATAATAATGAAAACAAGGGGGCCTTGTACTCTTCATAACTTAAATTTAAAAACAGAAAACCTTAGTAGAAAGCGTGACAAATTTTTTAAGAACTTCGAACCCAAAAAATTTTCCTCGAGCATAGCTTGGGCGTTTTTTTATTCGTCAAACTAAAGAAATGTTTACAAATAGCAACATAAAAACAGATTTGGTTTTATTAACGCGTAACTTCATATCTGCTTGGATACAAAAATTTAAAACCAAAGGTTTTTCTCTACGGGAATGCGTTGCTGTTGTTGAAAAGATTAAAAACTAATTTATCTCAAAAGTCGAATAACGAAAATTAAAAAAAATTTAAACGACCAGCGCAGATCTCTATTATTTGAGAATATGAAGCAATACTTGATTGTCAATTTTTCAATCCTTGAAATAATCTGAATAAGAAACAAAACATTAAACTGTACTTAAATTTTTTTTCTTTGTTTTTCGAGCATATTTGCAAGCATATTTACCAATTTTTTTAGGTCTTACTTAAACGCTTAAAATTGTTTTTTTTTCCTTATCTGCTTCGGCCTTATTAGAAATTTGCGGATGAATCATAACAGAACTACTTACTTTCTCTTAAAAATAATATTCTGGAATATGAATAGGCCTGCGTTAAACGTGAAATTTCAACCTTCTATAAGCTAGTCATTCAATTATTAAGTCAATACAAACTACTGAGAAAATTCCTAGTTACAGTAAAATACAAGTAAATTTTTTCCATGCGTTATATAAAAGAAAATGCGCAACACCCTCCACAAAAAAAAAAATCTAAAAAATCAACGGTAATTTTTAGCGTCATAAAACTTGCACTTTTTGTACTAAAATTGTATGGGCCACAAAACTGCGTACCCGAAAATTTTCTAAAGATTCTGATTACAAAGTTTGAAATTTTGATGCCAACTTTTGTATGTTTGATTAATTTTTTTGAAATTTGTACAAGATTTGAAAGATTTATCTATGTGGTATCTGACATACGTAGATCGACCCATATTTTAAATGAAAATTATTAACAATAAATAAATACAGATAAATTACCAAAATTTAAAATTTAGATTCCAGATTCGTAATCAGCGATCTCAAAAACCTCAAAATACCCTGTTTTGATAGTTTATTGATATCTGCATTTTTGTGTTCGCCATATTGGATCCACCATTTTTAATTTTTGAAACTTTCGACTTCGGATTCGTACTAAACGGCGTCAAAGCGTCTTTGAGCAAATAGTTTTGTCCACATACATTTGGATTTCAGACCACTGTGCGCCACCACAAATAGCCTGTTATATATTAAAAAAAAAACGCTCCCAATATATTGAGGTATGAAATGAAAGAGCTTGTTTAGCAGAAGACAGTACACCATGAACAAGTTACAAATACCATGTGGACCCCACCATAAAATGGTGGTTAAAATTTTTTTTTCAATCCTCTCAACATGGGTATCAATCTGAAGGGCTTGACGAGTTAAACACAGTGCATTTTTTGAAAAGAAGTTCTTTTCGAAAATGGCGTCCCAAAGAAGATGGCGGACATTAAGTTTAAGCAGCCAATACTTTAAAACTGTAAACTAGGTATCTAATCAAAAGAAAGGACTTGCCAACGCCAACTTACAACCGTAATTCAAGTACGAATCCTCCTCAAAGTCAGGAATTGCTTAGTTTTTTATTCATAAGGTCCACTGTTTAATATTATATTACGGAGGTCTTTAGTGTAGAAAGTAGTGAATTCACTGCAGAGAAACTGTACAGAAATATAAAAAATTTATTAATTTATTTGTTTTACCTTTTTTGGGTATTTTTAAAACACCAAGAACAGATATGTTTCGGCCAGAAGTTTCTAAGGGACAAATATTTTTGGCTTAAGTTTGCATACAAGCGATTTTATTACTCGTGCTATTTTCTGCAAATTAGTATTCTAGGTAATATTGGTATTTAAACAAATTTTTTTTTTGGTAAATTTTCGCGCTTCGAAGCCAACTTGACTCAGTTGCAAATTTAATTTTTCATGGTCAATCTATGCGAAAACGCGCGGAGAGCAAAAAAATAAAGACTTGCATTGGTGGGTGCTCTAATGTATATTCATATAATATTTATTCCAGCAATACCACACATGCTAAGCATACTTGTTTCAACTTCAAAAAAAAAAAATCATTTTTTCTGCATGCACTTTAGCTCATCTGGTTTGATTTAAAAATGTT
>NW_023469026.1:0-5594 GCF_013731165.1 Rhagoletis pomonella | reverse complement strand
AACATTTTTAAATCAAACCAGATGAGCTAAAGTGCATGCAGAAAAAATGATTTTTTTTTTTTGAAGTTGAAACAAGTATGCTTAGCATGTGTGGTATTGCTGGAATAAATATTATATGAATATACATTAGAGCACCCACCAATGCAAGTCTTTATTTTTTTGCTCTCCGCGCGTTTTCGCATAGATTGACCATGAAAAATTAAATTTGCAACTGAGTCAAGTTGGCTTCGAAGCGCGAAAATTTACCAAAAAAAAAATTTGTTTAAATACCAATATTACCTAGAATACTAATTTGCAGAAAATAGCACGAGTAATAAAATCGCTTGTATGCAAACTTAAGCCAAAAATATTTGTCCCTTAGAAACTTCTGGCCGAAACATATCTGTTCTTGGTGTTTTAAAAATACCCAAAAAAGGTAAAACAAATAAATTAATAAATTTTTTATATTTCTGTACAGTTTCTCTGCAGTGAATTCACTACTTTCTACACTAAAGACCTCCGTAATATAATATTAAACAGTGGACCTTATGAATAAAAAACTAAGCAATTCCTGACTTTGAGGAGGATTCGTACTTGAATTACGGTTGTAAGTTGGCGTTGGCAAGTCCTTTCTTTTGATTAGATACCTAGTTTACAGTTTTAAAGTATTGGCTGCTTAAACTTAATGTCCGCCATCTTCTTTGGGACGCCATTTTCGAAAAGAACTTCTTTTCAAAAAATGCACTGTGTTTAACTCGTCAAGCCCTTCAGATTGATACCCATGTTGAGAGGATTGAAAAAAAAATTTTAACCACCATTTTATGGTGGGGTCCACATGGTATTTGTAACTTGTTCATGGTGTACTGTCTTCTGCTAAACAAGCTCTTTCATTTCATACCTCAATATATTGGGAGCGTTTTTTTTTTAATATATAACAGGCTATTTGTGGTGGCGCACAGTGGTCTGAAATCCAAATGTATGTGGACAAAACTATTTGCTCAAAGACGCTTTGACGCCGTTTAGTACGAATCCGAAGTCGAAAGTTTCAAAAATTAAAAATGGTGGATCCAATATGGCGAACACAAAAATGCAGATATCAATAAACTATCAAAACAGGGTATTTTGAGGTTTTTGAGATCGCTGATTACGAATCTGGAATCTAAATTTTAAATTTTGGTAATTTATCTGTATTTATTTATTGTTAATAATTTTCATTTAAAATATGGGTCGATCTACGTATGTCAGATACCACATAGATAAATCTTTCAAATCTTGTACAAATTTCAAAAAAATTAATCAAACATACAAAAGTTGGCATCAAAATTTCAAACTTTGTAATCAGAATCTTTAGAAAATTTTCGGGTACGCAGTTTTGTGGCCCATACAATTTTAGTACAAAAAGTGCAAGTTTTATGACGCTAAAAATTACCGTTGATTTTTTAGATTTTTTTTTTTGTGGAGGGTGTTGCGCATTTTCTTTTATATAACGCATGGAAAAAATTTACTTGTATTTTACTGTAACTAGGAATTTTCTCAGTAGTTTGTATTGACTTAATAATTGAATGACTAGCTTATAGAAGGTTGAAATTTCACGTTTAACGCAGGCCTATTCATATTCCAGAATATTATTTTTAAGAGAAAGTAAGTAGTTCTGTTATGATTCATCCGCAAATTTCTAATAAGGCCGAAGCAGATAAGGAAAAAAAAACAATTTTAAGCGTTTAAGTAAGACCTAAAAAAATTGGTAAATATGCTTGCAAATATGCTCGAAAAACAAAGAAAAAAAATTTAAGTACAGTTTAATGTTTTGTTTCTTATTCAGATTATTTCAAGGATTGAAAAATTGACAATCAAGTATTGCTTCATATTCTCAAATAATAGAGATCTGCGCTGGTCGTTTAAATTTTTTTTAATTTTCGTTATTCGACTTTTGAGATAAATTAGTTTTTAATCTTTTCAACAACAGCAACGCATTCCCGTAGAGAAAAACCTTTGGTTTTAAATTTTTGTATCCAAGCAGATATGAAGTTACGCGTTAATAAAACCAAATCTGTTTTTATGTTGCTATTTGTAAACATTTCTTTAGTTTGACGAATAAAAAAACGCCCAAGCTATGCTCGAGGAAAATTTTTTGGGTTCGAAGTTCTTAAAAAATTTGTCACGCTTTCTACTAAGGTTTTCTGTTTTTAAATTTAAGTTATGAAGAGTACAAGGCCCCCTTGTTTTCATTATTATTTGTTCCATTATTTCGTAAGGAAAAAGTGAGACAGCTCCTTGGACCCTACTACATACTCAGTCAACTACATTCTTACATATGTACGTGCTAAATATGTATATCTAAGAATTTTTTTTAAATATATTGAAAATATTAAAGAGGATATTGTTCTCATTTTAATTACTATTAATTTTAGTTAAGAGAATATTATCGCTGAGACCTATTGTGCTAACCCTTTCAAATTTCACTTCAACCAATTAATTATTCTGCTTTTTAGTAATTTAAAAACTAGTAAAATTACAATTAAAATCATCGGCAAAATATTAAAGAAAATAAACGATTTTTGATTTATTAGCTTCTTTATAGCTTTTCGGATTTTTTTCTCCTTTTTTACGTTTAGATTGCCGAAGCAACGCTATGTAGTAACAAAAAAGAAAAAAAGAACGTTTTCGATTTGCCAAATGAACTAGCCAAGCAGGCTTGCCCCCAATGCAATATGCAGCCTACTAACAAGCGAATCAACCTGGCTAACGCTTGGCCGCCCATTCATCCTACCGTCGCGTCGCGTCGATCGCACGCCAGCCTAGCAGTCATCCAGTCAGCCAGTCAGGCTACCAACTTTGCTAGACACTTAGCTGCTACCAGTTTGGCGCAAACAACAACATTAAATGCAACTACTAGTAAATAGCAAACAGCTGCTTCGAGTCGCTTGCGCGCTGGCTGCTTTGGATTTTACTACTTGCACTGCTTTTGCGGTTGTTTTTTTTTATTTAAGTGTACATACATCTGGAGCTGTTGCTGACTTTTTCGTCTTGTTAGCATTTTCAATAATTTTCAGTTTATTTTATAGAACTACATCCATACATACATATGCGTGTGTGCCTGGGTTGTAAGTGCAATTTTACCATCATTGCTGCTACTGCTGATGCTGCTGCTGAGTAGCAGTACGACTCTGCTCTGTTGTTGCTGGAATTCAACAAAGTCAGAATAGACTGCTGCGCGTTGAGTATCAACAACAACCTACCCCATTTCTTCCACCCTCACTCCTGTTGCAACTGACTTTTAACCAAAGCACGTATAAGTGTATATGAGGCTGGTCCAAAATATTTGTTTTTTCAGCCACGCCTTAGAACTGAAGAGTATCAAAAATAAAGAGACACGTATATTAGACTGGGTCGAAAAAAAAAGTTGCTAATGTCCGCCCCTAAATTTAAAGATTATGTTTGGAAAAATTTTTTTTTTTTTTTTTAACCCTCCGAAATACAGCCGAAATGGTTTTTTCGTTGTAACTTGGTTATTTGACGGCCGATTTTTAAAATTGATATGTCATTATTTTTGTCTTGAGAAGCTTCACTTTTCGTTCTTATGTCTTTTTAAGCTTTGAAGTCGCGTTCGCATGATAAGGGCAGAAACAAAATTTTACCCCCCCTAAAGTATATTTTTTTCCTTACCAAACGAAAGTACTTAAAAATTCAAGAAAATGTTGCCTTCAAACTATATTACTAAAATAATAAACAAAGGAGTTATAGCACTTTTAATATCACAGGTCAACATGAGTTTCAGATGTAAGTATAATAACACAGTACAACAAAAATTGATTTTTTTTATGCAACAGAGTAACCTAAATTTAAGGATTATGTTGAGAGGATTTCGAAATTTTTATTTTATTTTTTTTTTAACCCTTCGAAATACAGCCGAAAAGGTTTTTTCGTTGAAAGTTGGGTATTTGACGGCCGATTTTTAAAATTAACATGTCATCACATTTCCTTTTAAGCTATGAAGTCGTTTACCCATGGTTAGGTCAGCTAACAAAATTCGCCCCCACAAATTCCTCCAACAGTTTTCTTAGTTGGAAAGTTAATCTCACTGCTTTCGTACCAATTTAGGTACATTTTTGCTACGATTTTTCCCAAATTCATACTCTTTGTTTTCGTCGCATCAGCAACCCGGGGAGTGCAAAACTGACGCTGTCAATAGCGAGCTAACCTCTTGTAATTTAATCATGCCAATAAATTTTATAAATTGTGGAAGTCAAAGTAAATAAGTGAGTCAAACCTGTTGTTTCGTATTGATAATAATAATTTATAATTAATACCATAAATTGTGCTGGTGAAATAAAATTAAAAAGTGACTTAACAGTGTGTGCAATTTAAAAATGGCTTTCGTTAAGCGCGATATTGATATTAAAATGTTACCTACGAAACGTGGTGTTATTGAATATTTTTTGTTCCTTAAATATTACGGCTCTGCAAGTGTTCCAAAAAATCGAAGTCTCAATGAATATTTGCCAATAGTTATGAACACAATTTCAAAGTTGTGGCAGCAGGCAAACATCCCTATAGTTACAAGAACTACGCTCCGGAGAAACATTGAAAGCCTCCTTCAAAGTTATTACAATGTAAAAAAACATCCTTATGAATATAATGATCAGGAATGGAATAAAATATTGTTAATTTCAAAGTGTAAGTGCATTATGGACTTAAATCGACAATGTGATTGCCCTAGTGCAAGTAGAGTTCCAACCGCGGTAAATGACTTTCTTTATGATCAATGCCGAGACCAATATAAAAGCCTTGATTCGCGCCAAAATTTGCTTAAGTAGCAATAAATATTGTAAGTGAAATAACTTTTTTGTTGATTATTTTAGTAATATAGTTTGAAGGCAACATTTTCTTGAATTTTTAAGTACTTTCGTTTGGTAAGGAAAAAAATATACTTTAGGGGGGGTAAAATTTTGTTTCTGCCCTTATCATGCGAACGCGACTTCAAAGCTTAAAAAGACATAAGAACGAAAAGTGAAGCTTCTCAAGACAAAAATAATGACATATCAATTTTAAAAATCGGCCGTCAAATAACCAAGTTACAACGAAAAAACCATTTCGGCTGTATTTCGGAGGGTTAAAAAAAAAAAAAAAAAATTTTTCCAGAACCCTCTCAACATAATCTTTAAATTTAGGGGCGGACATTAGCAACTTTTTTTTTTGTATGGGGACCGACCCAGTCTAACGTATATTGTTATGTTTTAAATCGGTTAGTATTAACCGTGCCGGCGTTGCTTTAAAGTTGTTCATATATGTATCTACATAAATATTTCACATGGGGAAAATAAATTTTTTCTTAGAATTGTTATGAAATCGTTAAAATGCAATATTTTTTGATCGGAAAAACATTTTTCTTTCAGAAATCTTCAAAAAAATAAGATTATGGTTTATACTATTTAATTTTAACATTTTCCTAACTCCCTTTTCCATAGCCATCATATTTTATACATAAATGAGTTATTTTATCTGTTCGTAATCACATCCTGCACGTTTCAAAAAAAAAAATATTATTAAAAATTTTGATTGAAATTTGCACCATAGTTTTATTCTTGGAAAATTTTTTAAATCAAATATTTTTG
>NW_023469025.1:0-5596 GCF_013731165.1 Rhagoletis pomonella | reverse complement strand
TAAATATATGAATACAAATTTATGCATAAAAATTTAGGCAAAGCATTTAAAGCAATTTCAGAACCTACATCAAAATGTATTATGTTAAACCTTCAGCGGTAATGCATTACTTATACACTAAGGCCCACTTGCACAACGCCAAGTCGTCTCCTTAACTAAGTTAATTTGATAAGTTGTCAAAAACGTATGGATTTAACCCCCCATTTGACGTTAGCTCTGAGTTAAAAATATAAATTTTCGTTGTGCAAGTCAGCCTAAATAATAGGTCGCAGCAAAACTTCGATACCTTCATGATTGAAGCCAAAAAGCCATATTTTCACCTCTTTGAGGAACACTGAAAGCGACCTAATAAGCTGTATATCGTCGGGTAATTTGAGAAATAATTTACAAGACACTGTGGCGTAGAAGTTTCGAAAGAGTGTGGTGCGAAAGCTCGGAATTGCTATGTGAAATAACGATCTACTTCTCAGATTGTATGGATTGTATATAGGACTTTGAGTATATCCGCTCCTCATGAAAAAAATTTTCAAAACTTTAAAGTAGTACAAATGACGCAAAGGAAGAATATTTAACTTTTTGAAGAGATCCATGGAATGTGTCATGCGCCCAACGCTACATATTCTTCGAATAAGACACTTCTGCATGACTAAAAGCGGACGAACCTTATTAGCGTATGCACCACCCCAGCAACTGATTCCGTATTGTAATTTAGAGTGGATTAACCCATGGTATACCATTATCAATAATTTGTTGGAGCACAGTTTTTTTCAAACTATAGAAGGAACGTACGGCTGATAGAAGGTAAAGCTTCATAGCCGAAATATGCGAAGACCAACTTAGGCTTTGGTCTATTATAACTCCTAAATACTTAAAGTCAGGAACAACTTCGATGTTAAAGCAATTATTGTTGCAGTTAATACTATGATAAAAAGTAGCTACAGCATTTTGCTGAGTGCAATTATTAGAGCATAATATATATCGCATACAGTTCGAGGCATGAAAAGTAAATGCGTTATTTGGTATGTCTTTGTTACCAAGACTAAAATACATTAACTTCGTTTTGTTGCTTGCTACCAGCTTGTGGCCTGCAAACCAAGATCTTAGCAAATGTAAGTCGTGGTTGATATCTACAAAAAGATTAAATGAGTTGTCTGATCCGTATGCAATGGCAAGGTCGTCAGCAAAAGCAGTAACCTTCCCGATAAAAGGCAACGAGAATACTGAATTGATATAAATCAAAAACAAGATTGGTCCAAGTACCGATCCCTGGGGTACACCTAGGGTTATAAATCTGGGTTCACTCAAATAATTTTCAATTTTAACTTTTTAAACTCTGTTCGTTAGGTAAGATTCAAACCATCTTAGGATGTTACCACGAAAACCAGCCGAATTTAATTTGCTCAAAAGAATAGTATGGTCAACCATGTCAAACGCTTTCGTAATATCGACGAATAAACTAGCACAACTCTTTCTTTCATCAATGGCCTTATATATAAATGAACAGAAATCTAAAAGAGCATCTTCAGTGGAGAGACCGGACCTAAAACCAAACTGCATTGGACTGAAGAAATTTATTTTATCCAGATATGCTAAAAGTCTACCCTTTACAGCTTTCTCGAAAATTTTGGTTATTGAAGATAATAAGGATATAGGTCTGTAGTTGTTTTTATCTTTTTTATTTCCTTTTTTAAAAAGAGGTATAACAGTAGCACACTTTAAGTCTTCTGGAAAAACTCCAGAGAGTATACTTAAATTAAATAAATGCTTCAGAACGTCAACAATATACAATCCTATGCTCTTTAATATTCGATTTGAAATGTTATCACTTCCACTAGAACCAGAATTTTTTAGGTTTTTGATTATGATCAGAATTTCTGAGCCGGATATGGGATCAAAGAAAAAACTGTTACTGGGCGGGGCGAGTTCAGGATGCAATGGGTCAGTTTGACACGTACAAAAATTATAGTTGTTAAATATAGCGGGACCAGTACCCACGTTAACAAAGATATCATTCAGCGCATTTGCAACTACCAGAGGATCCGAGACATCAGTGCCGTCCAAACTTAACACAAGCGAATCCGATTTGCTTTTTGATTTACGGTTAATAATTTGGTTTACAGCATCCCATTCTCTCCTGAGGTCACCATGCGCTGAAAATAATAAATCTTGGAAATATTTTTCGCGATTAGATCGGATTTCTTTATTTAGCGCATAAGTGAGGCCACGAACACGTTTCTTAAGCTTGGCATCTGTTGGACGTTTGCTGGATTTCAGACGTAAATTGTTTTTTACCTTAATCTTTCGAAGTAATTGGTGAGTTATCCAAGGCTTCAGAGCTAACGGGTGATTTTTTAAGAGCTTGATACCTTTTTTTTAAAAAAAAACGCATAAAATTTGCAAAATCTCATCGGTTCTTTATTTGAAACGTTAGATTGGTCCATGACATTTACTTTTTGAAGATAATTTCATTTAAATGTTGACCGCGGCTGCGTCTTAGGTGGTCCATTCGGAAAGTCCAATTTTGGGCAACTTTTTCGAGCATTTCGGCCGGAATAGCCCGAATTTCTTCGGAAATGTTGTCTTCCAAAGCTGGAATAGTTGCTGGCTTATTTCTGTAGACTTTAGACTTGACGTAGCCCCACAAAAAATAGTCTAAAGGCGTCAAATCGCATGATTTTGCTTATTTACGAAGCCATTCAACCAGAAATGAGCCTCATCGCTGAACAAAATTTGTCGATAAAAAAGCGGATTTTCTGCCAACTTTTCACACATTCAACACATTTCGAACCGAACACTGATTTTGGTAATAAAATTCAATGATTTGCAAGCGTTGCTCGTTAGTAAGTCTATTCATGATGAAATGTCAAAGCATACTGAGCATCTTTCTCTTTGACACCATGTCTGAAATCCCACGTGATCTGTCAAATACTAATGCATGAAAATCCTAACCTCAAAAAAATCACCCATTAAAAGCGACTTTTTCCGATGAACAGTGAGACAAGAGTTGTTTATGTGAGCTGAAAGCGTATTTATAAACAGGCTATAAGCTTTTGTTACATCCGTTTCATCGAAAACAGTTCCCCAGTTTTCACAGAGAAGTGATTCTTGGAGTAATTTATAATCCAATCTTTTAGAAGTTACTTGCGTACAATAGTCTTTAATTGCCATACTATTATTCAAGTTCACGAGTTGAAGGCCAGTCAAGCAATGGTCAGAGATGCCAAAGTTCAGATTTATACCGGCACGCATATGATCTACCATATTATTTAACCTAACGTATACATGATCAATACAGGTCCCTGAATCTGGGCGGGTGGTCTCTTGGATAACGGATGTTAAGCCATTGTCTGCCAGAAGCGCAAGATAGTTGTCCAACATTGAGTTAGTAGACAGTAAGTCAAAGTTGAAATCTCCTAAAATAAAAAGATTATTTGATTTTTCTGTACTTAGAAAAGTAGAAAACTCTTCATGAAAAAGTTTAAAGTCATGTGTGTGAAATCTATATACGCATACAAAAGAGAAGGATATATTGTTTAACTTCAACGACACTTTTAAAACATCAGCACTTGTTAGACTTAAGCTCGAAACTTCGCATTCGTAACAGTTTCGTATAAACATTTCAACACCACCTGCAGAGTAAGTATCATTTGCATTGCAAATTGTAATTAGGAATACTGTAGTCATTAATTTCATAAGAAAAAATCCAAATCTCTGAAAGAAATATAATATCCGGAAGCTTGTTAAAGGCTTCAAGGTTGCAAACTAAAGGATCGAAATTACGCCTTAGACTTCTTATATTTTGATGCAAAATAGTAAAAGTATTGTCTTCTGATGCCAGTAAAGAAGAATCTGTGATAACATTTATGGTAGGACTGTTATTTATAAAAACGGATCTTGAATTCATTGTTTGAAGTACACAGAGACTAAAATAAAAATTAATTTAAGAAATAACATTAAGGTCATCAAACGTTTTTATAATAACAGGCCTAGCATTTTCAGACTTTTTCATTAAAATTCTGGAATTAGACAACCATAAATATTTATAACCCTTTTCTTTTTTCACCTTACTAGCAGCTGAAAACAAACCTCTAAAATAGTAAGTAAAACTATTATTAATGTATATATTTTTCTTGCTGTCATCAGAAAATAGCGACATATTAAGTCTTTTGTTTGCAGATCGCTTCGCTAGCATAAGTTTTTTCTTCATATCAGACGACTTCAGCTTGATGCAAACTATACTTTTTTTAATAGTGGTTTGAGATCGCTCCGAATTAATTTGCTTTACGTTTATTGCTTCAATCTCGTTGTCTAATACCTCCACATTCAATGCATCCCTGAAAATTTTGCCTATGCATTCTTTTGCATTTTCGTTGTTGACATTTGGCACTCCAACAATTTCAATGCAGTTTTCCAATTGTTTTTGCTCCAACCAGTTTAGCCTACTCTCCAGACCATCCACCCTATTTTTCAACATTTGACCTTCTTCTTTAAATTGCTGCATTGCACTTAAACAGTCAATGTTTATTTGTTTGAGGCTGATAATCTCTTTAAACAATTGTTGTAGAGTTATTTCCTTATCATTTTCGTTGGTCGGCTCAAACAAATGAACAGTGCCAGTCCGTTCCGCTGTGTTCGCTGCTTTGCGCTGCTCACCTGCTTTTTGTTTTGTGCGCTCATCCTCTTTTGCGGTAGGTAGCGCGCAGATAGGAGAGACGTTTTGTTTGTATGAAGAGTTTGTTGCTCCCGATGTACTGGGTTGTTGAAGTTGGTTGACCACTGACTGAGTGGGCGTTGTTGTTGGAAGCAAAGTTTTTCTGCGTTCGACGCTGCATTTGTCACAACGATATTTTTTGTTGCTTGCTTTAAAAAATTCTATGTCAGCCGACTTTAAATTTACACAATTGCAATGATAATAGTTTTTACAATCAGAACACTCAATATTATTTCTGCTTAAGCGTTCAATTCTCACTTTGCATATTTGGCAATTCATTTTGGAAAATAAAATAGTTAATTTATGTGAATTTAAATCAAAGCGAGCGCCCCCACGTCCACTTTGCTTGACGAGCAAAAAAAGCAGAATAGTTAGAATTTTACTTTATTATGCATTTTTTGTGCATACTTTAGTGTTGAACACTTCTTAACGGTACAACGGTTTAGATCCGATCATTGGATCATGAAATATATAGATATATATTTTTTTAAGCCGGTTTGTTTTTTTTTGCTAAAAACTACTTGTTTATATGAGTTGAAGTCGGTTTTTTTTTGCTAAAAATTACTTGTTTATTTTTTGGCTTCTGTTTTACTAAGTACATAAAATGCCCTTATACGATTCTCGCTAGCTGTTGTTTTATGAGTATATTCAAATTCGAAAAAGTTGTTCTAACAGCGGTCGCCCCTCGGCAGGCAATGGCAAACCTCCGAGCATATTTATTTCTTGAAAAAGAAAGAACAGCTCGGCCAAACACTTAGCAAAAGTATTAGCACCAAAATATGTATTACAAAGTTAGAGGTTAGTCCCAGCTACTTTAGACTTGCACTTTATTATACCAAAGTTAAGGGGTTTTTAAACTGCTTACTCACAATATTTCTATGAAAT
>NW_023469024.1:0-5597 GCF_013731165.1 Rhagoletis pomonella | reverse complement strand
TTATACTTGATTCCACGATGCCCAGAGATTTTTCCAAAAACCCCCTTAATTGGAATTTGGATGAAGTTTTACCAAATTTGGAACCCAACTATGAAAAAGAGCTTGAGGTTTTAAAGAAACTCTGGAAAGATATTGGCATGACCCGAGAGCCTACAATGCAGGATGTACTCACCCCAACCACTTTGACAGAAGAAATAACAAGAGCAATGCGAAAGGCAGGCTTTGAACCTGGCTGTTAAAATAAAAAAAATAAATAAAGAAAAAAAAAACAAAATAGATAAATTTTGAAAAAGAAAAATTTTTACTGATTATTACAAATTTGTTTTAAAAATGGGAGGTAAAGAGTCGAAGGTCAGTGATCCAAATGCTAACGTGGTAAACACGGTTCAGATAATAGACCACACTGAAGCTTTGGATACAATAAAAGTTTACCTTATAGTTATCGTTGTTATCAACGCAGTAAGTTTATTCTTGAAATTTTACTCAACCCACAATAAAATTCTTAAAAAGAGATACCAGAGCCGCGCTGACGGTCTGGATAAGGTTTAAATAAACATTTTTTTTATTATTGATTCATTCTCTCAATGGAGAAGTGGGAAGAAATTTCGAAGGAACTCACTGAAAATAATATAAACGCGGAAAAATCTTATAAGTGCATATGTAAGAACATAAAAATTAAAACTGAAACAGTAAAGAAACATTTAAATGTTCTACTGTCATCGCTAAACAATATAGGAAAACTCATACGTAGAGTTAATAATGCCCTAACAAAAGCTCACCAATTGGAGTCCTACCAGGTATTTTCAAGCGTTAGAGACAAACTAGTATCCTCGTTATCCAGGTATAACGTTGAATTTGAAATACCAACATCTTACAAACAACATATCGAGATCGATTTCGACATTTGGTTGTTCGAAGGTACGTCGGATACCGAGGAAGAACAAAAAGAGATTGTTGTGCAAGAAGAAATATCTACAGAAACAAATATTGTCGAAATTGCAGAACAAGATACACAAACCGAAACAAGTATGACGCAAACAACAGTAGCATTCATCAAGACTGCGTCTTCGATTTTGCCCGAGTTCGATGGCAAACCCGAAAACCTACCAAGTTTTCTAGATGCACTTGATATCCTCGAACAAATTAAAGAAAATCATGAGGCTATTGCAGTGTCTATGATAAAAACAAAGCTAAAAGGCACAGCCAGAAATTTCATAAGCAATGAGACGACAATACAAGAAATTAAACAAAAATTAAAAAACGCAATAAAGGGTGAGTCAGTAGAAGTTTTAACAGCAAAACTCCTGAACATCCAACAGCGCAGTAAGACTGCTAATCAGTACACAGCAGAAATTGAAAAATTAACGAAATCACTAGAGGGAGCATACATATCTGATGGCTTAACAACAGACCTCGCAACTAAGTATGCTACACAAACAGCTGTGAAAGCCATGTGTAAGAATTGCTCCAATGATAAGGTGAAAACAATTATGCAAGCTGGGACGTTCACCTCAATGAACGAGGCTGTATCGAAATTCACAAATAGTTGCACAGAAATTACAGGTAACCCTAATTCATTATTGCACATACGCCAACAAAATTATTTTCGCGGTAATTTCCGCAGAGGTTATCAATCTGGCAATTATAGAGGTAACCAAAGGCGTACATACCCATCACGCTTTAATAACTTTAATAAAAATAATAGTTATAACAATAATAATAATAATAATCGATCAAATAACCAAAGGTCAGGACGAAATTTTGGAGCACGAGGCTCTAATCGTACCAGGACTATAAGAAATGTTAACCAACAGGAAAACCAGCAAACTCCATCTCAATAAATAAAAAACTATATGTTTTCAATTTACACCTTAACAGCTACATATCCTCCAAAACAACTCTAAATAATTCAATTTCAACCCTCCTGATCGATACAGGAGCGGATATATCAATTATAAAAAAGGGTCAAATTGACAGTAATGTCACTATTAATTATTCACAAAAAACCGATTTAAAGGGCATTGGTCAAGGTTTAACTAGTACTATTGGAACAGTCAAGGCGGATTTAAAGGATGATTACTTACTTATTAATCATAAATTTCATATAGTCGAAGATGATTTCCCAATTCCTTGCGATGGAATCTTGGGACTTGATTTTATTAAAAAATATAATTGCATTTTAGATTATAGCAAAAATGGAGACAGCCTGATACTGCGTCCATATGATTACCCGGAAAACATAATAATACAAATGACAAATAGACCAACTGTTAATTGCATAACAATCCCAGCAAGATCGGAAGTAATCCGACAAGTCCATATTGAAAATGGCAATTCTGAATTATTGATACCTCATCAAAAATTGTCTGAAGGTGTTTTTATTGCAAATACCTTAGTAAATTCAAATCAAACCTTTATTAGAGTCATAAATACAACAGACAAAAATGCAACCATTCAAAATTTCAAAATTAACACAGAAAACTTAGATGATTATACAATAATAAATAATAAAACTGAACCAGCAAATAATGCTAAAGAAAAATTAGAAAGATTAAATAAAAATTTTCCAAAATTCGTTTCCCAACAGCTTAATGCACTTTGTGCAGAATATATAGATATATTTTCACTAGAATCAGAACCCATTACCACTAATAATTTTTACAAGCAAAAACTACGTATGAAAGATGATAATCCAGTTTATGTAAAAATTACCGAATCCCACAAGCTCATAAAAGCGAAATTTGTAAACACGTAGATAAATTAATTAAAGATGACATAATAGAGCCGTCTATGTCAGAATATAATAGCCCAATTCTGCTGGTACCCAAAAAATCTCTACCGGGAAAAAATGATAAAAGATGGAGACTAGTAGTTGATTATCGACAAGTAAATAAAAAGTTAACCGCAGATAAATTCCCATTGCCACGAATTGATGATATACTAGATCAATTGGGTAGAGCTAAATATTTTTCATGCTTGGACTTGATGTCCGGCTTTCATCAAATTGAGTTACATAAAGACTCTAGGGACATAACATCGTTTACGGCAGACGATGGCACATATCGTTTCAAAAGATTGCCATACGGCTTAAAAGTAGCCCCAAACTCGTTTCAAAGAATGATGACTCTTGCTTTTGCAGGTCTTAAACCATCCCAAGCATTTCTCTATATGGATGATTTGGTAGTATTAGGTTGCTCCGAAAAACATATGTTAAAAAATTTGAGAGATGTATTTTCAACTTGCAGAAAATACAATTTAAAGTTACACCCGGATAAATGTTTATTTTTTAACCAAGAAGTTACTTACCTTGGACATAACTGCACAAATAAAGGAATTTTGCCTGATCCTAGTAAATTTGAAATTGTACTAAATTATCCAACCCCAAAAACAGCAGATGAAGTTAAAAGATTTGTAGCATTTTGTAACTATTACCGAAGATTTGTTCCAAATTTTGCAGAACATTCTAGAATTTTAACAAGGTTATGTAAAAAGAATGTTTCCTTCGATTGGACAGAAGAATGTCAAAAAGCTTTTGTCTACTTGAAGGAGGCATTAATTAACCCAAATATTTTGCAATATCCAAATTTCGATAAAGAATTTTGTATAACAACAGATGCTAGTGGATTTGCCTGCGGCGCAGTTCTTAGTCAAGAATATGAAGGCAAACAATTACCAATTGCCTATGCGTCAAGAGCATTCACAAAAGGTGAAAGCAATAAAGCTACAATTGAAAAAGAGTTAGCAGCAATCCACTGGGCTATAACTTATTTTAGACCATACGTTTATGGCAGAAAATTTTTGATTAAAACAGACCACCGCCCCTTAACATACTTATTTTCGATGAAAAACCCCTCATCAAAATTAACTAGAGTTCGATTGGAATTGGAGGAATATGACTTTGAGGTGGAGTATATAGCTGGAAAAGAAAACTACGTGGCGGATGCGCTTTCACGCATCAATATAAATGATTTAAGAGAAATGTCAATTAAAGCATGTCAAATACTAAAAGTTGCGACGAGATCGGAAACTAAGCAAAAATCAAATAATAAAGAAAAAAGTCACATTGAGAACCCAATAATATATGAAGCGCTAAATAAATGTGAAGTTAAAAAGCTAGCCAGGCTCGTTTTCGACCCCCCGAAACTGCAGTTCAAAAAGGGAAAGAAAATTTGTAGCAAAATAGATATTAATGATTTAATTGTTGAGGCGAAGATTGATTCAGGTCAATCCTTTGCCAGGCTTTCAAAAGAAGCCGGCAATTCAAGTATTAATAATTCAATTGTTGAGGCGAATATTGATTTGGGTCAATTCTTTGCCAGGCTAATGAAAGAAGCCGACAGTTTGAAAATAAATAAAATACAGTTGTCCTTAGGAGACAAATTGTTCAAGAATAATTATACTCGAGTAAGCACATTTAAAGAAATTGGTACCAAAGTTCTCAAAAACTTAACAATTGCATTAACTCCGGAGGTTATGCATGTGACTGATAAAGATACAATTAAAAATTTATTGAAAAAGTATCATGATGATCCTGTTACTGGTGGCTACCCAGGAATCAATCGAACAACTAATAAAATAAAACAAAAATATTATTGGAAAAACATGAAAAATGATATAAAAAATCACATTAAAAAATGCATGGAATGCAGCAAAAATAAAGTAAATAAAAATTTAAAAGAACCAATGGTGATAACGGAAACTCCCACAAAAGCCTTCGATACGGTGCAAATTGATACAATTGGACCGTTGCCCGTATCGGTATGTGGAAATGAGTATGCGGTTACCATAGTGTGTGATCTGACAAAGTATCTGATAGCAATTCCAATTGCGAGCAAACACGCGAAAACGGTGGCAAAAGCCATTTTTGAAAACTTTATTTTGGTATATGGTTGTATGAAGACCATCATAACTGATATGGGGACTGAATACAAAAACAACGTATTTGAGGAATTGTGTAAACTTTTAAAAATTGAACACAAGACTTCTACCCCATATCACCATCAAACTTTGGGCACCGTTGAACGTAGCCACAGAACTTTTAATGAATACATTCGTTCTTACATATTCATTAACAAAGATGATTGGGATGAGTATATCAAGTATTTTGCATACTGTTACAATACAACAACATCTACAAATACAATTAGCCCAGTTTATAACTATGAGGCCTATGAGAAAGAAATAAAATATAGATTACAAGTAGCTCAACAAAGAGCTCACATATTGGTAAAAGAAGCTAAGGAGAGACAAAAGGTTTATTATGATAAAAATCTTCAATATAAGGAAATAAAATTAGGAGATTTAGTATTAGTTAAAAATGAAGCAGGTCATAAGTTAGATAATAGATACAAAAATAGGCTTAAGGTATTTGAGTAAATTCACTTAATTTTTAATTACCCATAAATTTTACTTATTCATAAATTTCACACTTAAAGTTTTATGACCATAAATAAAGAAATATTTTTTGTACACAAAATATGTTAGTTATTAGTATCATAAACAAAAACCCGACACTTATCTATACAAAATGTTCAAAAAAAAAAATCTAACAACAAATCTGAAATTAACAAGTAAACAAACATATGAATTATAATCCA
>NW_023469023.1:0-5597 GCF_013731165.1 Rhagoletis pomonella | reverse complement strand
GAATGACGTAGAATGTTCCACAAAGAGAAACGTCAAGTTGGATGAACACTGCGAACAGCGAGAGAAAGAGAATGAGCGATAAACTTCAGAATGTTCTAGAGTTGCCATAAGTGCCAGCGCAGGTATATAAGGGCGCCGCCACCACGAGGTGAGTTAGTTACAAGACAGCAAGCTACAAGTAAAGTGAGCGGAGAATTGAGTTGCGAATAAGCAAGCTATAAGTTTAATTGTGTTAACAAGTAGTAAAGCGTTGTTATTGCTTTAACAAGTATTGTAAAGTGTTTTTACTGTATTAGCAAGTATTGTAAATTGTTTGTTGGACAATAAAGTTAATTGTACTACAATTTGGTCATCGTTAGCATTTATTTAACAATCCAGCGATACGAGCCCGAGTATATTTGGGAAATCCCTCAAGGATTCGAGGATAATCGTAACAATTGGTGTCAGAAGTGGGATTGTTAAATAAATCCCGAAGGATAAACTACTGAAAATGGCGAAAATTCAGGACTTAAAGATTGAGGAACTGAAACAGGAGTTGGAAAAGCGTAATTTGGCCACCTCCGGAAGAAAAGTGGAATTATTATCCCGTTTGCGGGAGGCTATGGAAGCTGAAGGCATCGACGTGGACAAATACGACTTCCAGGGTAAATACGACGATGCATCCGCAAAGGACGAACAGAAGGATGAGGCTGCTTGTTCGTCGAAGGATGTGCAGCAGACATCCGGGAAGGTTGAAGAACAGCAAAAGTCTCCAAGTTCATCAACAGCTATGGACTTGAACACGTTATTGGCTGCCATGTCACAGATGTCATCACAGCTGTCGTCACAGATGCAAGCACAGGATACACGCATGTCACAGATGTCATCTCAGATGCAAACACAGTTGTCAGATATTTCGTCGCAGCTACAGGCACAGAAGACACACGTATCACAGTTGCTGGAAGTCCAGGATGCAAAGATTACACAACTGCACGAGAATTTGGCTAGAGATAACGAACAAATCAAGGATAGACAGGATAAAGTCGAGGCTAAGGTAGAAGAGTTGGAAGGTCGCCTCCGAGATATGCAGTTGAATCGTCCACCTTCTTCGACCAGCGCGCCCAAGGTAAAGACTCCATCTTTTGACGGCACGATTCCTTTCCAAGTCTTTAAGCTCCAGTTCGAAAAGACGGCTACAGCTAACAACTGGAGCATGGACGATAAATCCGCTGCTCTGTTCGTGGCATTAAAAGGACCTGCAGCGGAAATATTGCAGACAATTCCCGACTGTGAAAGGAACAGTTACGATGCCTTAATGGGTGCAGTGGAGAGACGTTATGGTAGCGAGCACAGGAGGCAGATTTACCAGATGGAGCTGGAGAATCGCTGCCAGAAATCCAACGAGACTCTACAGGAATTCGCCTCCGAGGTTGAAAGGTTGGCTCATTTGGCAATTGGAGATGCATCTGGCGAGCACCTCGAAAGAGTAAAAATCCAGAGGTTCATCAACGGAATGCGGGACGTGTATACCAAGCGAGAGACGTACGCGAATCCAAAGCCAACATTTGCTGAAACTGTCTCGTATGCTCAGACGCGTGAAACGGCGGCGCTCCTAAGTAGACCAGCCTACAAAGCACATCGCGTGGAAGTGGAAACACCGGACGAGACAAATGAAATGCTGAAGAAGCTTATCCAACTGCTGGGCGAGAAAAAGCATGGCTCTGGCAAATGTTTTAAATGTGGAAAGCCAGGCCACTTCGCCCGCGATTGCAGCGCAAGTCCCAATGGTCTCAACAATTCAGCAGGACGCAAACGCAGGGCTGAAGGAGACGAATCCAACTCCAATCAGTCGTTAAACTAAACCGAGCCAGCAGCAAGGGGCGCGCGCTGGCTCCCGCAATTGAATGCCCCATAATCTCCGTCTCGCGAATTGGCAGAAAAGCGAGCAACGTTACTGTTGGTGGATATGTGGACGGACATGAGCGAGTACTAACTGTGGATACGAGCGCATCACATTCCATCATTCGATCTGATTTGGTCACTAAAGAGGTAAGGCCATTACCTGGAGCAAGGTTGAGGACAGCAACTGGTGAGGACACCCAAGTTGTAGGGGAGGTAACATGCAAAGTCGCAATAGGGAATGTGACGGTGTTACACAAGTTCATAGTCGCGGCGATTATGGATGAAGTCATCATTGGATTAGACTTCATGCTTGATCAAGGTATGAAGATCAACATGAAGAACAGGATTATGACGTATAACAACATGGAAGTGCCCCTTCGGTTTGGGTATGATGGTCCATACAGCAGCAAGCGAGTGATCCTAGAGGAAAGCGAGCAGATTCCACCGAAGTCAGAAGCAGTTGTGTGGGCAAAGATTGATGGAGATTGTGGGACAAACAAATTGTGGGTTGTTGAAGCAACACAAAATTCTACACCGGACGTACTTATTGGTAAAACCTTGGCTAAGACGCAAAAGGATGGACGCATCCCAGTTCGAGTGCTCAATGAGTTCAAGTCACCAGTCAAACTCCGAAGAGGAACTGTACTGGGGCAATGTCGAGAGGTAGAGGCAATCTTCAACTGCGAAAAGTTACCTGAAAGCGATTCCATTGGCGAGAATGACATTGCGGAAGACATTAATACATGGACGGAAGGGTTGGAAGAAAAATACCAGCACAAGGCTAAGGAACTTCTCCGAAGATACTGCAACATATTCGACAAGGATGGCGACAAACCAGGCAGGACTAACGTTGTGAAACATCGCATTGATACTGGCGATGCAAGGCCAATCCGTCAAGCTCCTCGGAGTGTTCCACTTGCCAAACGTGAAACTGTTAGCCAAATAATAAACGAAATGAGCGAGAGTGGTGTGATTGAACCATCAGCGAGTCCATGGAGTTCGCCGGTAGTACTTGTGAAGAAGAAGGATGGTCAAATGCGGTTCTGCGTAGACTACCGGAAACTAAACGATGTGACGAAAAAAGGACAGCTATCCTCTTCCCAGGATCGATGACACTCTGGACTCGTTGACTGGAACAAAGTGGTTCTCAACACTCGACCTTAAGAGCGGTTATTGGCAAGTGGAGGTAAGTGACGAGGATAAGGAGAAGACAGCTTTCAGCGTTGGAGACGGTCTGTGGCAATTCACGGTGATGCCCTTTGGATTATGCAACGCTCCTGCCACTTTTGAACGACTTATGGACCATGTGCTCAAAGGACTGCATTGGAAAACATGTTTGGTGTATCTAGACGACATTATCGTATTGGGTAAAAGCTTTGAGGAACACCTGAACAATTTGGAAGAAGTTTTCCAGAGGATAGCTGGCGCTGGTCTGAAGCTAAGTCCTAAAAAGTGCTCACTGTTCAGGAAGGAGGTGAACTACTTAGGGCACAAGGTGACAACGGAGGGCATCTGTACTGCGAAGGAAAAGATAGAAGCAGTAAAGGATTGGCCAAGACCTAGGAACCTGCACGAACTACGAAGTTTTCTTGGGCTATGCACCTACTACCGCCGATTTGTTCCGAATTTCGCCAGCGTTGCTAAAAGCCTCCACGAGCTCACTAGGAAAAATAGAGCCTTCGAGTGGAACAAGGAGCAGGAGGAGGCTTTCCAGACTCTGAAGGAACGACTATGTACTGCACCTATGCTAGCGTATCCCGTTCCAGGTGCAACGTTTATTTTGGATACGGATGCTAGTGGTTATGCCATAGGAGGCGTACTGTCGCAGGTAATTGATGGGCAGGAGAAGGTAGTTGCCTACTATAGCCGGTCGATTGGAAAACCAGAGAGGAACTACTGCGTAACTCGGAGAGAACTACTAGCGTTGGTGGACTGCGTCAAACAATTCCACAAGTACCTCTATGGGCAACGTTTCCGAGTTCGAACGGACCATGCAGCGCTGAAGTGGCTACTACAGTTTAAGAATCCAGAAGGACAGCTAGCTCGGTGGATTGAGAGACTGCAAAGTTATGACTTCGCTATTGAACACCGCAAGGGAAGTGTCCACGGTAATGCTGATGCCATGTCCCGCCGACCATGTAGCCTGGAATGTAAACACTGCTCCAAAGCTGAGGGAAAAGAGGACATTATAGACGTCCGTCTAACGACAATAACACCAGCGGAAGAGTGGAAGGAAGAACAGCTACGAAAGTGTCAGCAGGAAGATCCAGATCTGGAGCTTTTGATGCATGGACTGGAGGTGGACAGGAGGCCAACTAAGGAGCAAATGGCAGCGGAAAGCCCCATCGCAAAGGCGTACTGGGCACAATGGAACAGCTTAAAATTAATATCTGGCTGTTTGCATAGGGTATGGGAAAGCGAAGATGGCCAGTGCTCCCGCAACCTGATAGTAGTTCCAAGGGTAAGAATTCCGGATGTACTCAAGGAATTCCACAATGGTCCTAGTGGAGGGCACCTGGGAATCACGAAGACCCTGGAGAAGGTTAAGCAGAGGTTCTATTGGGTTGGTTGTCGGCAATCGGTCGCAGAGTGGATTGCTAACTGCGCGGAGTGTATTGCAGCTAAGGGGCCGAAATCCAGAAGTCATGGCCAGATGAAGCAATATAACTCAGGTGCACCTTTCGAGCGGATTGCCATGGATGTAGCCGGTCCATTTCCTATGAGCGCACAGGGAAACAAATACGTCCTTGTGGTTATGGACTACTTTAGCAAATGGCCGGAGGTATACCCGATTCCAAACCAGGAAGCTAAAACTGTAGCGGAGGTATTCACCTACAATTGGGTTGCGAGATACGGTGTACCTATAGAGCTGCACTCTGACCAGGGAAGAAATTTTGAGTCGGCAGTGTTCCAAGAGATGTGCCAGATACTGGGTATCCGGAAAACTCGAACGACGGCTCTTCATCCCCAATCAGACGGCATGGTGGAACGGTTCAACCGAACCCTGGAAGAGCATTTGCGGAAGGTCGTGGACAAGAATCAAAAAGATTGGGATGTCCGCATACCCTTGTTCCTGATGGGATACCGGTCAGCAGTGCATGAAACAACGGGTAAAACTCCTGCAAGGGTAATATTCGGCAGTGAGCTCCGTTTGCCTAGTGATCTGAAGTTTGGGGTGACTGGTGATGCTAGAAGGATTGGAAAAGAGACGTCAAACATCCTGGAAGAGGAGCTGAGAGAGATACATGCTCTTGTGAGACAGCGCACACAAATTATGAGTGACAAGATGAAAGCCAGGTATGATAAGGCGATGAATTCCGAGGGTTTCCAGGAAGGAGATTTGGTGTTGCTGTACAATCCACAACGAAAGAAAGGTTTGTCCCCAAAACTACAATGCAACTGGGAAGGTCCGTATAAGGTCGTAAAACGGCTAAATGACGTAGTGTATCGGATCCAGACCGTCGGGAGACCAAGAAACAAGATGAAGGTGGTCCACTTGGAAAGGCTTGCAGCGTTTGGAACCGCAAGTGTGTCTGATCGGGACGATCAGACTTAGGTGGAGGGCAGTGTGGCGAATACTGCGGCAACACAAAGCGAACAACGAGAAATAGGCAGAATGTTCGAAGAATGACGTAGAATGTTCCACAAAGAGAAACGTCAAGTTGGATGAACACTGCGAACAGCGAGAGAAAGAGAATGAGCGATAAACTTCAGAA
>NW_023469022.1:0-5598 GCF_013731165.1 Rhagoletis pomonella | reverse complement strand
CACCGCAATAAAAAAGAACAATAAATATAACTGAAAGTCCTCTCGACTGGTGCAGCATCAATCGAAAAGAATTTACAATTTTGTTTAAAGTTCTTCAAGTTTGTCGCCTCGAGCGAGCAGTTAGAGCTGATTTACGACCCTTTAAAAACTTTTTATTGGATACAATGTTCCAATTTTTAAATTCAAGTACTAAAAAAAAAAAACATTATTAAAAATTACTAACCTTTACATTTTTTATTTAACTAAATCACCTAATTTACATACCTAAATTATTTCTTAACAAGTAAAAAGTCTAAGTTCGGGCGGAGCTGAACATTAAATCCCGGCGCATGTATTCAATATAGTTTTTCACCTTCCCGAAAACTACCGCTACATGGAAAGCAGGGGTGGGGTTACGCCTATTTCAAACATCTTCGATAGAACGTTCAGTTAGATATAATGAGATAAACTTATATAGATATATGTGAGCGGCATCACGCCCATTTTCCAAAATTCAATAATAATGTTACTTCTTTTCAAGGGATTGTTTTGTGTAAAATTAGCGTCCTTAAATTTCGAAATTTCGAAGTTTCAAGCATTTCGGAAATTTACCGTTATGAAAAAGTGGGCGTAATTTTAGTCCGATTTCGATAACTTTCAACGTTTTGCCTTCATGTGGCAACCGCAATAATCATACCGAGTTTGGTACACATTGATCGAACGGTTACCGAGATACACATATGTGATCATAAGTGGGCGGGGTCACGCCAATTTTCCAACATTTTATTATAAGCGTATTTTTTGCTAAAGAAGTATTGCAAACATCAATCTTGAATAAATTAGCTCCAGTATTTACTGATTTATCGAAGCTTTCGTATTTCCCTAAATTACCTTTATATGGGATGTGGGCATGGTTATTATCCGATTTTTTAAATTTTCAGCCGTTTGGTATGTTTTATGAAGGCCAACAACTGTGTGAAGTTTGAGAGAAATTGGCGGAGCGGTTCCCAAGTATCATGTGGCTACGCCGATTTTCCAAAAATTTATAATATTCTTATTTTTCGCCTAAAAATGATTGTAAATATCTATTTTCAGTAGTTACTAAAATATCGCAGTTTTCGTATTTCTGAAAACTACCGTTGCATGGGAGGTAGGCGTGGTTATCGTCCGATTTTGCATAATTTCAATACCATCCGTTCTACGCCCAAAAGAAGTACACATACCAAGCTTCGTTAAGATATCTCAATTTGTACTCGAGTTATCGTGTGCACAGACTCACGGACGGGACGGGCGGACAGACAGTCACCACTTAATCGATGTCTCTTTTCATTCTGATCATGTATGTATACATTTGTCTATATCTATTTCGATTCGTTTTGCCTGATACAAACAACCGTTATGTGAACAAAGTTATAATACCCTTGTGCACAAGTGCACTCGGGTATAGAAATACTTGACATCCGCATTCGCATCCGCATCCGCGGATGTTAGCGTTTAAGCATCCGCATCCGCATCCGCGGATGTCCAAAATTCCACATTCGCAACATCCCTGTTTTGGTGCTTTTTTAAATAAAAAACTTGGCAATACTGATCACTAGCTGACCTTCATCGATCGCTCTTTGCTGGGCTCGGACCTTCAAAATGGGAGTAAAAATCAAGCTTTCGTAGTTCATTTACATTTCTTATTTTTATAAAAAAAAAAACAATTAATTTCTCCTCGTATCACAGTATTCTGGGACTAAGAGGCTAAAGCTGCCTTTACAAGGTCGATTTCTGTCGAGAAACAAAACGAACGAGAAACAATAAAATTAATTTTTTTTTAAATTAAATATCGATGTACTCATAAAAAAAGTGATTCAGTCTAAAATCGGGAGATTTTGTAATAAAAATGTTAACTAAGTTATTTATCGAAGTATTGATTTTTATGGAAGAAGCGCCGCAGGTGAAAATTTTTAATAAAAAATTGCGCGATCGGCATAACTATACTACTCATATGTTAACTGTGCTACAAATTTTGCGATGATGCGAGGCAATATTCATTTTAAGTTTAATGATGATTTCGTTTCTACAAAAAATGTTGCCCTCTAGAGGGCAAAGAGAAGGTTGCATTTTTCGGTAGAAACGAAATCGGCATAAGTTGTTTATAACTTGAAATTGGTAATTTTTTCAACCAACATAATAAGGGATATTTACAGCCGTAAAGGCAATATCGAATTTTGTGATTCTTTTTAGGTATTTTTAAATGAAGATTTTTTGGGATCGAAAAGGTTTTTTTAGCTTTTAAATCTTATTTTGAAGATTTTTTTTTGGGAAAAATTAAGATTTTTAGGGGACTTTCTCTGGCAACACTGCACGCATTCTGAAGTAAAAGGCCCACTGTCCCAAACGTACGCCACGTACACTCCTCATCATTTGAATAGCTCAACCTTTTAATTCTTAGTATTTACATTCTTCCTTTTGTTTATTTAATATTCATAACATCCGATTTTAAAACTTTATACACAGTTAAAAAAATGTCAACAAAGGTAAACAATAAAGCGCAAGTTTCAAGTGTAGTAGCGGGGATTTTTGACATTTTTTTGGCGATGGTGCTGCGCATTTTCTCTCATACAAAGTATGCTCGACAAAATTTTTATATGTAATAAAATGCGTAGCACCGTCAATAAAAAATAAAAAAAAAATAAAAAATCAGGGCTATTTTACAGTCACTTGAAACTTGCACTTTATTACACTATAATTGAATGGGCTACAAAACTGCATATCCGAAATTTTTATAAAAATATTATTAACTTAATCACTGCAGGTCAATAGGATGGCATACTCCTATGTTTACCTTTTTTCAGAACTGTTCAGTCTCAAGAAAAACGAAAAAATCATATAAAATGCTGCCCAGGAAATGGAAAAGAAAGAAAGGAAGAAATTTGTAAAAAATTTCAAAATTGCATTATCCGTAGAATATGCAATTTTTTACAAAAAAAATAATATTAAATAAACAAAAGGAAAACTGTAAATACTAAGGATTAAAAGGGTGTGCAATTCAAATGACGAGGAGTGTATATCAGTGATGAAATTGATGGTACAATTGTAATTTTTTGGTACATTTTGGAAGCCGTATGTATATTGGTACTACATTGACATTTTTGATACATTTTTGTCAAGAAACGGTACTACACTACAATTATGTCGAAATACCGCGCTCTATTTACTTGGAGTTTTGAATTTTTGCGCATAAAAATATAGTCATCTCTTTCTACCTTATTTAAGTAAATACATGGAGTTTATTAAAAACGCAACTCTTACCTAAATCAAAAAAAAGTTTCTGTCACAATAGGTCTATTCATAAAATTTTCCAGTAAGTACTAGCAGCCAGAGAATAAAAGAATCATCGCGAGTAAAATTAAGGGGAAGACTAAAATATCAGAAACAGTTATTGAACGCAGTAAAACTTACGCCAATCTGACTTTCTGATAGGTAAGTAAGTTTTTTTCTAATAAATTTTTTTGATACCACATCATGACGCATTCAAAAATAAAAGAATCTCCTCCAAGCACCCTTCCTTGTTTCACAATAATTAGGTAGATATAGCTACAAATGTGTCTTTAAAATTATCCCATTTTCTTTTTAACGATCAACTGACAAATTTGGTCAGAACCATTCAGCATTATTATCTATTTTGGTATATTTCTCAATATTTTGCGTAAATTTTGGCCAACAAATAGTTTCATCCACAATTGAATAATTTTATACGGCAGCCATAGTTGACGTACGGAAATTAGAAAATTAGAGATTAATAGTAAATTAACTAAACTAAAAGCTTCTTCCTTTCTTTTGTTTATTTATATTTGTTTATTCACGAACACATGTTGTGGTCAGCAGGCATTTACTTGTAAGTTTTCGCAGGTAAAATTTTTTCCAGCAGAAATTGGCAGATCTCAGTGTCATTTTGCCCTCTCGCTTTCCCCCACTTTGCAAGATTTTAGGTACGAGAACATTGCTATTAACTTGTTTATTTCTATAAAAGGAAATATTTTGCAAAATATTTTTGTAAAATATTCCGTTAAATGCAGCGGTTTTATTTTTAATTTTTATATAACTAACACTTAATAAGTATAACTTGTATGCTTTTCTTGATTACCTTGGCGTTTTGGTGGCCTTTTCAAGCAATTGATTTGCGCTTATGGGCTGGTTTCTCCAACTCAACTTAGCTTAGTTTAGCCAGTTTTCGGACTTAAGTCAAAAGTTAGCCTACGTTTTACACAGCTTATTCTTGACTAAGTCAAGAAATTTGGCTTGACTAAGTTAAGTTGAGTTGGAGAAACCAGCCCTATGTGTTCCACCTTCGACACGCCATGTTTTATATCATGATTTTTATACAGAAAATCTAACTACATATTAATATGTAACTATGTATGTATGATCTTATAAATGTTGGTACTTTTTCGGCTTATTTAGTAAACTTTTTTTGGCCATTTGGTACAAAATTAAAAAACTCATTTATCATCCCTGGTGTATATGAGCAGATGTGATAACTAACTCAAGTAAACGAGAGCTGAAAGTGTGATTGTGGTAGTGTGCCAATTACGTTTGAATTATTTTGCGTTCACTTTGTTATGCTCTCGCATGTATACGCATACAATGCTTACGCTCTTTAAGCAGGCGCTCACACTCTCTCCATGTTTTTATATGAGCCAATTTGGACATTTCTATCACTATTGCCAACTTTGTGCTTTTCTCAACAAATTTAGGGCTTTTAGGGAATTAAAACGCGAAAATTTGTTTGTTTAGTGCTTGGTTCGTTGTTTAGTGCTTCTTTGGAATTCATAGAATATTCTGGTAATTAGATAGGTGTGCGCATATGCACAAAAGTAAACAATTGCATGAAAATAAAGCCGCTAGAAACACCAAGTAAAATTTCGCAAATTGTTTTACGAATAAAAAACATTGTGCAAATTTAATTAATTAACTGTGTATAGTTGGAAATATTTACAAGTGACATTGCGTGATTACTTAAAATATTTGCACGTACAGCAACACAAATTTGTTTCTTTTTTAAATAGCGGCATTTTCAGTATTTTGGTGCAGGGTTGTTGCGAATATTCGCATTCGCATGCGCAACCGCGGAGCTTCCGCATTAATTTTAACATTCGCATTCGCTTTCGCATTCGCATTAATCAATGCGGATCTTTTGCGAATGCGAATATTGAAGGGACGAGTTAAACTTGGCCAAATATTTTTATTCCCGACTAAAAGTCCTTTCCGGATAATAATCAAACCGCTTATCCAAATTAAACAAGTTTGGTATCTGGTAAATGAAAGAGAACTTAAATAGCTTTACAAAGCTTCCTATTGAAAAATATTTCAATAAAAATTGTTAATTAATTACCATAGAACAAACCTTGGGTCAGGTATATGAATTTCTTTAGTATTAAATGATATAAAAAAAATATAAATAGAGGTGGTAACCTTCGTTCGTTATTTCTGTTTAGAAGCTATTTCAGTCATCTTTCACATGATATTAAATTTGTTTAATATTGATAAGCTGTTTGTTTACTATCCAGAAAAACATTTTTCGGAATAAAAAATATTAGGCCAAGTTTAACTGGTAAAAATAACTGTTAT
>NW_023469021.1:0-5598 GCF_013731165.1 Rhagoletis pomonella | reverse complement strand
ACCCCCATCTACCTCCCATATTTTCCTTAATGCTGAACTCCGGGGTTAGCAATCTAAAGCCTACCCAAAATTTTTAATAAAAAATCGCTTGATTTTTTATAACAAATTTTCATTATTTATATATATATTAAACGAAAGAAGATACCGAAAAGGGGTGGGGTTTAGTACCGCTCACAACTATTTCGGGCTATTCCGTCCAAATGGGTGGCCCGATCCAAAAAAAAATTTCACACACTTGTAGTCAAGGGTCCACGCAATATTTTAACACTCACTTTTGTAAATTTTGGTTACTAATTTATTTACAAATTGGGTTTGAAATATGCCCTTTTTTGTAAAATTCGGAAATTAGCGTACATTTATCACTCCTATTCTGCTTAAATTAGCCACTTTACCAATATATTTTTGTATTCCCCTTCACTTTACACTTTACTTGATTTGTTATAACTTGCTTTACGACTTTAATATTAACCAATTCATCACAATTCATTAAATAAAAACACCTTCAAAATCACGCGTCTGACTTTGGTTGCATATGCAAATTAAATGGCGGAGTTCAGCTGTCAAACTCCAAAATATGCAAAAGAATGAGAGACAAAAGAAGATAGGATATAACCCAGTAAGCATTAAAAATATACAAAGGTGTTCTCTGCAAAAGGTGTTCAGCTCCTTTTCTTCGCAAAACAGAAAGGAGAATTCTACTGCCTGAGGGTTATAATCCCTAAGTGCGGCCGAAGGCCGCCTACGCAGAAAGGTGTTCTCTGCAAAAGGTGTTCAGCCCCCCCTTCTTTGGCAACACAGAAAGGAGAATTCTACTGCCTGAGGGTTATAATCCCTAAGTGCGGCCGAAGGCCGCTTACGTAGAAAGGAATTCTACGCAAAAATACATTTGTTAAAAAGAACATTTTTTTTTATAAAAACTTTTTTTTTTCTATTTTTAATTAACTTTTTATTCTTTATTCAAAATCCCCCCATATCTAATTTGGCATAATTTCTTTTATTAAAAAATCCCACGGTTTCTGTTAGTTGGGTCATATTCCACTTCATACTGCTCAGTTTGCCTAAGAAAAATCCGTTTTTCCCCCTTTTTCAAACGGTTCCCTAGGTGCCTGTGGGAGGAGTCCAAGGGAGGGGTTCCCCTTTTTAGAAAGCGGCGACTGTCTCCTTTCTATTGGGGGGTGTTTTGGGTAGCTGTTAGGCGGCTACAATATCCAGACCGTAACTGAGCCAGGGTAACGCGGGTCTCTCTAGGTAACTAAAGCTCCGTCTCTTCCACAGGTGGTGATTGGGCTCCGATAACGACATTCCTAGGCCGGGAGTCGAGGTAGGTGGAGACAGACTCCCTATGAATGTCGTTAATCGCTCGTCTGTGTACGTCATTGGGTCCAGTGGTTGGTCTGTGTAGGTCTGGACTGCGTCCTTGTACATGAATAGGTGCCCCCTGACGTGCCTGGGCGGAGGCTCCTCCTCCAGCAGTGGTCTGTTGGGGTGTTCACTTCTGTGACACCCCACAAGAAACTGCTTACAGAGCATCTTGTTGTGTTCCCTTACGGGGAGCACTTGGGCCTCACTGTGTAGGTGATGCTCAGGCGTCATCAGAAGGCACCCAGTCGCTGTCCGGAGTGCGGCGTTCTGACAAGTCTGTAGCTTCGTCCACTGCGTCCAACTAGTCCCCAGCGTCCAAACTGGCGCAGCATAATTTAGAACCGGCCGGCCAATTGCCTTGTATGTTGCCAGCAACGTTTCCAAAATCAGCGTACGAGATCAGGGAAACTCCTTCAGGTGGCTGGGGGAGTTTCGAGATATAGAAGTTAAAAAGTAAGGGGGAGAGAACACCACCTTGTGGAACCCCTTGTTTTATTCGTCTAGGTTTCGAGGTTTGATCTCTGAAGATTACTGATGATTGCCGACCACTCATATAATTCGCCGACCATCGCTTCAGTCCCTGTGGGAGAGAGGAGGCCTCAATGTCTTCTAGCAGCGTGGAATGGCAGACGGTGTCAAATGCCTTTGACAAGTCCAGCGCTACTAGGACAGTTCTCTCACAGGGGCGGTTTCGATTTAGGCCGCGGGTTATCTGGGTGTTTACGGCGTTAAGTGCTGTTGTTGTGCTGTGCACTTTACGGAAGCCATGCTGATGTTTCGCTGGGGTTAGGTGGCAGGTGAAGTATGGGAGCAGCAGGGCCTCAAGTGTCTTCGCGACCGGGGAAAGGAGCGTTATCGGGCGATAAGAGTCTCCTCTGTTGGCGGGCTTCCCCGGTTTCAGCAGTGGGACCACTCTCCCTGATTTCCACACATCAGGAATGATGAGAGTGGTCATAGACAAATTGAGGACCTCCGTGAGGTATGCTACCCCCACAGGCCCTAAATGTTTCAACATCAGCATACAGATTCCGTCGGGTCCAATGGCTTTGGAGGCTTTCGCCTTCCCGATGGCCCCCTTCACTTCACCGCTGGTGAAAACAAGTGGTGCATCGTTTTTGGGCAGTTTGTGCAGCCTCCTGGTCACTCGACGTTTGGCCTTGTCTACCGAAGGATGCAGTGTGAATTGCCGACTGAAATAGTTCGCGCATTTCTTCGGGTCCGATGAGGCGTGACCTTCGAATGAGATTTCCACTCTGTCATCACGCTTCGTCGGGTTGGACAGGGACCTCACGGTTGACCAGAGCTTACTCACACCAGAGGTGAAGTTACAGGCCTTCAAGTGCTCTTCCCACTTTGTCCGCTTGTGTTGATTTACCAGTTGCCGAATCTCCAAATTAAGTTCCCTCAAGCGAGGGTCCCCGGGGTCGACCTGGCGTAGGTGGTCACGCTCATTTGCTAGTACAGCTGCTTCAGCTGGGAAATTTGGGCGGACTTCCGCGATGCGTCCGGACGGTATGAAGCGAGCTGCGGCTGTGACTACCTTGCGGAACTGGCGTTCTCCAGCATGTACGTCTGTGGGTGTGGGGAGGGCGGCGAAGCTGCTCTCGGTAACTTCCGCGAAGCCGTTCCAATCAGCTTTGTTGAAGTTGGTGTAGGTTCGGTGATCCGCGGGAGCAAAGTCGGTGGGCTTATTGATCGAGATGATTATGGGCAGATGGTCTGATGCTAACGTTAGCATAGGTCGCCATGATATGCTATTTATCAGACCAGCGCTAGCAATTGTTAGGTCTGGCGAGCTGCTGCAGCTGCCCACAATCCTGGTGGGGGCGTCGTCGTTCATGGTGCAGAATGTCGAATCGTCTATCTGCTCAGCCAAACTGTTTCCCCTCCGATCATTGGCCAGGCTTGAGTGCCAAAGATCGTGGTGCGCATTGAAGTCACCTACTACCAATCGGTTTTCGCCTCTGAGTAGCGCACCTATGTCAGGGAGATATCCAGCCGGGCAGCAGGTGACAGGGGGTATGTACACGTTAAATATTTCGAGCTCGACATCGCCTGACCGGACAGCTATGCCCTGACATTCTAGGGTAGTGTCCCTTGGGTCGATGTCTTCTTCGATTAGCCGATACTGCACTGTGTGGTGTAGAATGAACGCTAGTCCTCCACCATTATCTCGCTCGCGATCTTTACGGAGCACATTGTAGGCGGCGCAACCCAACAGAGTTGAGTTGCTGTGCAACTTCGTTTCTTGGACCGCAGCTATGAATATGCCGTGCCGACCCATGAAGACTGCTATCTCCTCAATCTTGCTCTGGAGTCCGTTGCAGTTGAGTTGGAGTACGTTCATGTGCCTTGGGAGGCTGGTCGCGATACGGGGGGGTCAGAGAAGTGTGGGGCCTACCTTGGGCCTGTTGCGCCTGACGCAGTTGCTGTTGCAGCCTGATGGTAGGTGGCTGCGATATGGGCGTTGTTGTCTGCGTCGGCGGTGCACTACAGCAAGGGGCGCTGTAGTTTGTAGTCCATTCGCGAGTGGTGCGTAGACCAGAACATAGCCGGAAGTGGCACCAGCCAAGGCATGTGTTGCATTTGACAGATGTCACATTCCGGTATATTCTGTTCTGGCACACGGAGCAGATGGTGTGGGCAACCAGTAGCTGCTGGTTGGCTCGCGCTCGCGAGTGGGACCGGCCGGTAAGTTGTGTGGGAGGGGTGTGTTGGGAGGTTTGCTGTTGCTCAGGGGAGCTTCTAGGGGCCGTGCAGGCTCTTCGGGTGCTAGGTCGCACCCGTGCATTACGCGAGTGGGTAGCCGTGGAGGCTGATTGTGCCATTTGGCTTGAGCAACAGGGAGCCACAAAGTTTGTGGTCCACTCCCGGTGAGACCTAAGGCCAGAGCAGGTTCTTAGCTGACTCCACCCGTTGCAGGAGTTGCACCTAACCGAAGTGGAGTTCGGGTGGAGTCGATTCTGGCAAACACAGCAGAAGTAAATTTCTGGTCCGGGGTTGGGCTCTACGCCCGCCCGGAGAAGAAGGATGCGGAGCAATCCGGCTGCAAGGTATTGCTCCATGGACGGATAATGATTAATGGGTATCGCCGATCTAGACGGGGTTAGATCGCCGAAACAACAGCCCTTGGTCGGGTGAAACCCGAGTCATTCCGGTACGTAGAACCGGCTGTCGTGGGAATGGCTATTATGGAATCTCGCGTTTCAGTTCGCAAATATTGTCAACTTCTTTTAATAACAAAATAATCTATCTTAGGTCGATAAGACTATGTGTTTGTTTAATAAAGAAGTTAAATTATATATTTTAATAGAGTTTAAAAAGTGAGAACAGGTGATTTAGTGAATCTTTGTCGGTGTAATTGCCCATAGAAAACAACGAAATTTAACAAAAGTTTTGTGTTCATAACTTTTAAATGGTTAATAATATTAGCCTTCCCCCCCGGAATGTTAATAGCGGGACCGCAACGCGTCGTTTGGTACCCCTCCCGACCCTTTTTAGCGGTTGTTATCCTACACAAGAGAATTACCAATTTTTGTTATAAATTTGTTGTTGTTGTTGTAGCGGCTACAACAACCGCGCCCAGGTCGGTTGGTATCTCAGTCGTTGTCGTCAAGTTCCACTAACGGCAGCCCTAGGAAGCGTGCAGCTTCTGCGTGGTTGGTCCACAGGGACAAGGCCGTTAGGGTTGTCGGGTTTTCCGGGCATGCGAAGAGAAGTTTCGAGTCATGTGGGGTCTCTCCGCATGCCGGACACTCATTTGGAACATCCTCATTCAATCTACTCAGGTAGGAGTTTAACCTGCTGCAGTAGCCGGAGCGAAGTGCGGCCGAAGGCCGCCTAGGCAGAAAGGTGTTCCGCCCCCCTTCTTTGGCAACATAGAAAGGAGAATTCTACTGCCTGAGGGTTATTATCCCTAAGTGCGGCCGAAGGCCGCCTACGCAGAAAGGTGTTCTCTGCAAAAGGTGTTCAGCCCCACTTCCTTGGCAACACAGAAAGGAGAATTCTACTGCCTGAGGGTTATAATCCCTAAGTGCGGCCGAAGGCCGCCTACGCAGAAAGGCGTTCTCTGCAAAAGGTGTTCAGCCCCCCTTCTTTGGCAACACAGAAAGGAGAATTCTACTGCCTGAGGGTTATAATCCCTAAGTGCGGCCGAAGGCCGCCTACGCAGAAAGGTGTTCTCTGCGAAAGGTGTTCAGCCCCCCTTCTTTCGGCTGATAACCACCCTTTTTTTTT
>NW_023469020.1:0-5599 GCF_013731165.1 Rhagoletis pomonella | reverse complement strand
GTATTTTTGCTCAGAACTTCTTTATGCGTAGGCGGCCTTCGGCCGCGTTTAGGGATTATAACCCTTACTAGGTAGAACTCTCCTTTCTGTGTTGCCGGAAAAGAGGGGACAGAAGTATTTTTGCGCAGATCTTCAATCTGCGTAGGCGGCCTTCGGCCGCGCTTAGGGATTATAACCCTAACTAATTAGAACTCTCCTTTCTGTGTTGCCGGAAAAGAGGGGACAGAAGTATTTTTGCGCAGAACTTCTATCTGCGTAGGCGGCCTTTGGCCGCGCTTAGGGATTATAACCCTGACTAATTAGAACTCGCCTTTCTGTGTTGCCGGAAAAGAGGGGCAGAGGTATTTTTGCCCAGAACTCCTCTCTGCGTAGGCGGCCTTGGGCCGCGCTTAAGGATTATAACCCTTACTAGGTAGAGCCCTTGTTGCTGTATTGCAGGAAAAGAAGTGCGGAATTATTTTTGCTCAGAACTTCTCTCTCCGTAGGCGGATTTCGGCCGCGCTTAGGGATTAAAACCCTTACTAAGTAGAACTCTCCTTTCTGTGTTGCCGGAGAAGTGTGCACAGAAGTATTTTTGTGCAGAACTTCTCTCTGCATAGGCGGCCTTCGGCCGCGCTTAGGGATTATAACCCTTACTAAGTAGAGTTCGCCTTTCTGTGTTGCAGAAAAAGAAGGGAGGAAGTATTTTTGCGTAGAACTTCTCTCTGCGTAGGCGGCCTTTGGCCGCGCTTGGGGATTATAACCCTTACTGAGTAGAACTCTTCTTTATGTGTTGTAGGATGAGAAGGGAGGAAGTATTTTTGCGCAGAACTTCTCCATGCGTAGGAGGCTTCGTCCGCGGTTAGGGATTATAACACTTACTAAGTAGAACTCTCCTTTCTGTGTTGCAGAAAAAGAAGGAGGAAGAATTTTTGAGTAGAACTTCTCTCTGCGTAGGCGGCATTCGGCCGCACTTAGGGAGTATAACCCTTACTAAGTAGAACTCTCCTTTCTGTGTTGTAGGGAAAGAAGGGCGGAAGTATTTTTTCGCAGAACTTCTCTCTGCGTTTGCGGCTTCGGCCGCGCTTAGGGATTATTACCCTTACTAGGGAGTGTGTTGCAGAAAAAGAAGGGAGGAAGTATTTTTGAGTAGAACTTGTCTCTGCCTAGGCGGCCTTCGGCCGCGCTTAGGGATTATAAACCTTACTATGTAGAGCTCTCCTTTCTGTGTTGTAGGAAAAGAACGGCGGAAGTATATTTGCTCAGAACTTCTCTTTGCGTATGCTGCCTTCGACCGCGCTTAGGGATTATTTCCCTTTCTAAGTATAATTCCCCTTTCTGTGTTGCCGGAAAAGGGGGATGGAAATATTTTTGCTTACTAAGTAGAACTCTCCTTTCTGTTTTGCAGGAAAAGAAGGGCGGACGTAGGTGTGCTAAGAACTTCTCACTGTGTAGGCGGCCTTCGGCCGCGCTTGGGGATTATATCCCTTACTAAGTAGAACTTTCCTTTCTGTGTTGATGGAAAAGAGGGGACAGAAGTATTTTTGCGCAGAACTTCTCTCTGCCTAGGCGGCCTTCGGCCGCGCTTAGGGATTATAAACCTTACTATGCAGAACTCTCCTTTCTGTGTTGTAGGAAAAGAACGGCGGAAGTATATTTGCTCAGAACTTCTCTTTGCGTATGCTGCCTTCGACCGCGCTTAGGGATTATAACCCCTACTAAGTAGAACTCTCCTTTCTGAGTTATAGGAAAAGAAGGGCAGAACTTCTCTCTGCGTAGGCAGCTTCGGCCGCGCTTAAGGATTATAACCCTTACTATTTAGAGCTCTCCTCTCTGTGTTGCAGAAAAAGAAGGGAGGAAGTATTTTTCAGTAGAACTTCTCTCTGCGTAGGCGGCCTTCGGACGCGCTTAGGGATTATATCCCTTACTAAGTAGAACTCTCCTTTCTGTGTTGTAGGAAAAGAAGGGCGGAAGTATTTTTGCTCAGAACTTCTCTTTGGGTAGGCGGCCTTCGGGATTCTAACCCTTACTAAGTAGCGCTCTTCTTTCTGTGTTGCACGAAAAGAAGGGCGGAAGTATTTTTGCTCAGAAATTCTTTCTGCGTAGGCGGCCTTCGGCCGCGCTTAGAGATTATAACCCTTACTAAGTAGAACTTTCCTTTCTGTATTACCGGGAAAGAGGGGAGGGGGGGCGCGGAATTATTTATGCTCAGAGCTTTTTTCTGCGTAGGCGGCCTTCGGCCACGATTAGGGATTATAACCCTTACTAAGTAGAACGGCTTCCGACTGCGCTTAGGGATTATATCCCTTACTAAGTAGAGCTCTTCTTTCTGTGTTGCACGAAAATAAGGGCGGAAGTATTTTTGCTCAGAACTTCTTTCTGCGTAGGCGGCCTTCGGCCGCGCTTAGGGATTATAACCCTTACTAAGTAGAACTCTCCTTTCTGTGTTACAGGAAAAGGGCGAAAAGAAGTATTTTTGCGCAGAACTTCTCTCTGCGAAGGCGGTCTTCGGCCGCGCTTAGGGATTGTAACCCTTACTAAGTAGAACTTTCCTTTCTGTGTTGTCGGAAAATAGGGCCGGAAGTATTTTTGTGCATGACTTCTTTTTGCGTAGGCCGCCTTCGGCCGCGCTTAGGGATAATAACCCTTACTAATTAGAACTCGCCTTTCTCTGTTGCCGGAAAAGAGGGGACAGAAGTATTTTTGCGCAGAACTCCTCTCTGCGTAGGCGGCCTTGGGCCGCGCTTAGGGATTATAACCCTTACTAAGTAGAGCTCTCCCTTCTGTGTTGCAGGAAAAGAAGGGCGGAAATATTTTTGCTCAGAACTTCTCTTTGCGTAGGCGGCCTTCGGCCGCGCTTAGGGATTATAACCCTTACTAAGTAGAGTTCTCATTTCTGTGTTGCAGAAAAAGAAGGGAGGAAGTATTTTTGCGCAGAACTTCTCTCTGCGTAGGAGGCTTCGGCCGCGCTTAGGGATTATAACCCTTACTAAGTAGAACTCTCCTTTCTGTGTTGCAGGAAAAGAAGGGCCGAAGTATATTTTCCCAGAACTTCTCTCTGCATAGGCGGCCTTCGGCCGCGCGTAGGGATTATAACACTTACTAATTAGAACTCTCCTTTCTGTGTTGACGGAAAAGAGGGACATAAATATTTTTGCGCAAATTTTCTCTCTGCGAAGGCAGCCTTCGGCCGCGCTAAGCGATTATTTCCGAAGTATTTTTGCGCAGAACTTCTCTCTGCCTAGGCGGCCTTCGGCCGCGCTTAGGGATTATAACCCTTACTAAGTAGAACTCTCCTTTCTGTGTTGTAGGAAAAGAACGGCGGAAGTATATTTGCTCAGGACTTCTCTTTGCGTAGGCGGCCTTCGGCCGCGCTTAGGGATTATAACCCTTACTAAGTAGAGTTCTCATTTCTGTGTTGCAGAAAAAGAAGGTAGGAAGTATTTTTGCGTAGAACTTTTCTCTGCGTAGGCGGCCTTCGGCCGCGCTTAGGGATTATATCCCTTTCTAAGTAGAACTCTCCTTTCTGAGTTATAGGAAAAGAAGGGCGGTAGTATTTTTGGCAGAACTTCTCTCTGCGTAGGCGGCTTCGGCCGCGCTTAAGGATTATAACCCTTACTAATTAGAACTCTCCTTTCTGTGTTGCAGAAAAAGAAGGGAGGAAGTATTTTTGAGTAGAACTTCTCTCTGCGTTGGAGGTCTTCGGCCGCGCTTGGGGATTATATCCCTTAATAAGTAGAACTCTCTTTTCTGTAGAATTTTCCTTTCTGTATTACCGGGAAAGAGGGGGGGGGGGGGTGGGGGGGGGCGCGCGGAATTATTTATGATCAGAGCTTTTTTCTGCGTAGGCGGCCTTCGGCCACGCTTAGGGACTATAACCCTTACTAATTAGAACTCGCCTTTCTGTGTTGCCGGAAAAGAGGGGACAGAAGTATTTTTGCGCAGAACTTCTCTCTGCGTAGGCGGCCTTGGGCCGCGCTTAGGGATTATAACCCTTACTAGGTAGAGCTCTTCTTTCTGTGTTGCAGGAAAAGAAGGGCGGAAGTATTTTTGCTCAGAACTTTTCTCTCCGTAGGCGGCTTTCTGCCGCGCTTAGGGATTATAACCCTTACTGAGTAGAATTCCTCTTTCTGTGTTGCGGGAAAAGCGGGACGGAAATATTTCTGCGTAGGCGGCCTTCGGCCGCGCTCAAGGATCATAACCCTTACTAAGTAAAATTCTCTTATATGTGTTGCCGAAAAAGGAGACCGGAAGTGTTTTTGCGCAGAACTTCTTCCTGTGAAGGCGGCCTTCGGCCGCGCTTATGGATTCTAAGCCTTCGGCCGCGCTTAGGGATAATAACCCTTACTAAGTAGAACTCTCCTTTCTGTGTTGCCGGAAAAGAGGGGACAGAAGTATTTTTCGCAGAACTCCTCTCTGCGTAGGCGGCCTTGGGCCGCGCTTAGGGATTATAACCCTTACTAGGTAGAGCTCTTCTTTCTGTGTTGCAGGAAAAGAAGGGCGGAAGTATTTTTGCTCAGAACTTTTCTCTCCGTAGGCGGCTTTCTGCCGCGCTTAGGGATTATAACCCTTACTAAGTAGAACTCTCTTTTCTGTGTTGCCGGAGAAGAGTAGACAGAAGTATTTTTGTGCAGAACTTCTCTCTGCATAGGCGGCCTTCGGCCGCGCTTAGGGATTATAACCCTTACTAAGTAGAGTTCGCCTTTCTGTCTTGCAGAAAAAGAAGGGAGGAAGTATTTTTGCGTAGAACTTCTCTCTGAGTAGGCGGCCTTCGGCCGCGCTTGGGGATTATAACCCTTACTAAGTAGAACTCTCCTTTATTTGTTGTAGGAAGAGAAGGGAGGAAGTATTTTTGCGCAGAACTTCTCTCTGCGTTTGCGGCTTCGGCCGCGTTTAGGGATTATAACCCTTACTAAGTTGAACTCTCCTTTCTGTGTTGCCGGAAAAGGGGGAACAGAAGTATATTTGCTCAGAACTTCTCGCTGCGTAGGCAGCCTTCGGCTGCTCTTAGGGATTATTTCCCTTTCTAAGTATAATTCCCCTTTCTGTGTTGCCGGAAAAGGGGGACGGAAATATTTTTGCTTACTAAGTAGAACTCTCCTTTCTGTGTTGCAGGAAAAGAAGGGCGGATGTATGTGTGCTCAGAACTTCTCTCTGCGTAGGCGGCCTTTGGCCGCGCTTGGGGACTATAACCCTTACTAAGTAAAACTCTACTTTCTGTGTTGTCGTAAAATGGGGCCGGAAGTATTTTTGCGCAGGACTTCTTTTGCGTAGAGGGCCTTCGGCCGCGCTTAGGGATTATAACCCTTACTAAGTAGAACTCCCCTTTCTGTGTTGCCGGAAAAGGGGGAACAGAAGTATATTTGCGCAGAACTTCTCTCTGCGTAAGCGGCCTTCGGCCGCGCTTAGGGATTATAACCTTTACTAATTAGGTAGAGCTCTTCTTTCTGTGTTGCAGGAAAAGAAGGGCGGAAGTATTTTTGCTCAGAACTTCTCTCTCCGTAGGCGGCCTTCGACCGCGCTTAAGGATTATAACCCTTACTAAGTAGAGTTCTGCTTTCTGTGTTGCATACAAAGAAGGGAGGAAGTATTTTTGAGTAGAACTTCTCTCTGCGTAGGC
>NW_023469019.1:0-5599 GCF_013731165.1 Rhagoletis pomonella | reverse complement strand
TGTTTAAAAAAATACATATGTGTACATAGTGCTTGAAAATATCAAATTTTCCCTTACCTTAAACCTTTGGGACTGGGCAAAAATGATGTAGGCAGAATTGAATATGCGCTATCTGGGAAGACAATATCTACATGTAATATTTATTCTGTTTGTTGACACTATATCCAAACACAAACGCATCTTAAGTGTCTTAACAGTGAAACAATTTCTTATTTTCTAAGTTTGCGAATAGAACTTCACACTTAAAATTAAGACATTTATAACAAACATTTTATGAAGAAAATCCCTTCTTCGTTTAAAATAAAAATAAGCGAAGTCGGCCCAATTTCATACAACCCTGCCTGACATGAAAATTTTCTCCACGATAAGGCTAGTAGCCATTTCTAACAGATTTTGGGTCGCTTAGTCAAAAATGGAAACATATATACATATTTTAAATTTAAGAAAACAAAGCAAATAGCAAAATCGGCTAAAAACGGCAAATTTTTTTCTGCAAAACGGCTAACAAATCGGCGTCCGGCTAAATCGAAATTTCTCCGGCTGTTTGCTATCGCAACCGGCTAAATCTAGCCGGAAAACGGCTAAAATGGCAACACTGATTATAACCGTCACAAATTAGAATTCTATTTCTGTGTTGCAAGAAAATGAGCAGAGATATTTTTGAGCAGAATTCTCTCTGCGTAGGCGGCCTGCGGCCGTGCTTAAGGATTATAACCCTCACAATGTAGAATTCTCTTTCTCTGTGGGGAAGAAAATAAACAGAAGTATTTTTGAGCAGAACTTCTTTCTGCGTAGGCGGCCTGCGACGGCGCTTAGGGATTATAACCCTCACAAAGTAGAATTCTATTTCTGTGTTGCGAAGAAAATGAGCAGAAGTATTTTTGAGCAGAACTTCTCTCTGCATAGGCGGCTTGCGGCCGCGCTTAAGGATTATAACCAGGCATGGGCAGAGAACGAGCACCGCTCAAAGAGCGTAATCATCGTGTGTACGTATACAACCAAGAGCGTAACGATGAGAACGCGACAGCATGCAAAATGAATTAGGCACACTAACATTCTCACTTTTAGCTAACGCTTGTTTGTGGTAGTGCCCACCTCTGATTATAACCCTCACAATGTAGAATTCTCTTTCTGTGTGGGGAAGAAAATAACCTGCAATGTTAGCAGCAGCAGCAACAATAACTCCACGGCTTGTGGAGGGAACTTCGGAGTCTGTTATAAACAGGCATGGGCGGAGAGTTAGCAGCAGTGTTGCCATTTTAGCCGTTTTCCGGCTAGATAGCAAACAGCCGGAGAAATTTCGATTTAGCCGGCAGCCGCTTTGTTAGCCGTTTTGCTGAAAAAATTAGCCGTTTTTAGCCGATTTTGCTATTTTCTTTGTTTTCTTAAATTTCAAATATGTATATATGTTTCCATTTTTGTCTAAGCGACCCAAAATCTGTTAGAAATGGCTACTAGCCTTATCGTGAAGAAAATTTTCATGTCAGGCAGGGTTGTGTGAAATTTGCCGATTTCGCTTATTTTTATTTTAAACGAAGAAGGGATTTTCTTCATAAAATGTTTGTTATAAATGTCTTAATTTAAGTGTGAAGTTTTATTCGAAAACTTAGAAAATAAGAAATTGTTTCACTGTTAAGACACTTAAGATGCGTTTGTGTTTGGATATAGTGCCAACAAACAGAATAAATATTACATGTAGATATTGTCTTCCCACATAGCGCATATTCAATTCTGCCTAAATTACAAAACATCATTTTTGCCCACTCCCAAAGGTGGACAAAGGGCTATTTTGAAACTATCGCTATAATACGCGGGCACCGCTAGCTTAACTTCAATCTTAACTGCGTTAACTCGTTTCACTCTTCTTATATTCAATGTATATATTCTACTAACTGATCCTTTTAAAATATTTATTTATTATTAAAGTTTATACAGTTAAGTTAAATTAATAACAGTGCATAATATTTTAATGAAGAACATTCATTTTATTGTAAACATATGGGAATGTGCTGCAATTCGTACGATTTGAGATCGATGCGATCTGCAAAACCTTCTTCGGAGATTGATTAACAAAACGGCAAAATTTGGCACTGAATCGATAGATATGACGTAAGTTATGTGTTTCTCGCCGTTTTCATTTGAAATATTTATTACTTTCCCTAAAAATAATCAAAAATAGTTTGCAAATCGCACCGACTTCAAATCGTACGACTCGCAGCACATGCCCAATAAACTTAATATGATGCTTGAATCTTCATATTTTCAGATAACTTCATAAAATCTGGTTCATATTGCACAGTTGTGCAGGCTAAAATCATGTTATTTTTGACATGTTCGTCAGTCAGCACGTTTCGGTATTTGTTTTTTATAACCATTACTTGTGAAAAAGCCTGTTCCAGAAGAGTAAACGTCTGGAAATGTTTTTCTTTGTCAACTGCTCTATCCATACATCGATTTCGAGATTGAAAAGTTGTATTGAAATCATTTAGTTTTGCAGTCACATCAGTTAAAAATGCTGCCTTTGGATTTCAGGAAAATCTTTATTTCTGTCATTAAAGCTACAAATATTGAGAGCACTTTACCTTGACTCAGCCATCTTACTTCAGAGTGGTAGAATATGTCACCGGATTCATTCTCAAATTCATCGAGCAAGGCTTTGAATTGCCGATGCTTTAACGGTCATCCGCGAATCAAATTCACCATACGAACGATCGTGCTCATAACATTGTCAAGGTTGAGTGTTTTTGCAATCAGATTTTCCTTCTTTTTCACTACGTTATATATATATATCTTGCCCACGAGTACGAGTTTCCTCCTTAGCAGAAAAATCAGAAAATACCACTCTGGTGAACACGAATAAGTGCGACTCATCCATTTTTTAGGAAACCTAGTCACATTTCTTGAAATCGCTTTTTATTTGGCGCCTGCGAGCTACCGGTTGGACACAACTGGTTTAAGTTAAGGGAAAATTTGATATGTTCAAGCACTATGTACACATATTTATGTATTTTTTTAAACAAACTTTTTTGCTGAGAACTTATTTAAATTCCAAAAACCGCATGCCAACTTGAATTAAAGGAACCAACACTGAAGTGAGTCAAAATGAAAATAAAAGAGCACAAATTTCTATGTAAGCAAAACTCTATGGGAATCCTACGAGACATCTGCCGGTCATCTAAATGGGAGATCTGCAGTCTTTTGGCATCATATTTTACATCAGAATTGAAGGGATTTCTGAAAAATCTGACCAGTTCTTTTGTGTAACTGTGATTTTGCATCCCTTGTCAACATATGGACATATATTAACTTAAGGTCGTTAATTTACTGCCTTAAAATTTAAGGAAAATTTTTACAGCGTTTTTTGTGTGTATTGGTTTCTATTTGAGTGTATTGAGAATAGGTCAGTCTGAAAAGGCCTTGTAGGGAAGACAATAGGTTTGTTCGTCGAAAATCCAGCGATAATTGCCACTCAAAATATCAGATAGTAAGAAAAAATGCTCCCAAATTCTCTCTCATGTAGAGAAACTTGCAATTTTCTGTACGAACGCAAATTTGCAAGTTTTTCGGCCAGCTAGTGTCCACGGTTGCATTTCAATCAAAAGAAATTTGAATAGAATTTTTAAAATTCTTTCAGAGAGGCAAAAAACAGGATCTACGTGTATATATCTTGTCAGTCCGACTTTCTTCAACATACGTTTCAATTTCTTTGTCGGGTTTACTATATCGACTCTGGTTGAGATTGCATTCCGAATAAGAATACAGTTTTTTTTTGCCGAGTACCTTTCAAATCATTGGAATTAACTAAATTAATTAAGGAAACAAGTATTAACTTACATTTTTCATTTTAAAATCGCTCCAGTTTGTAAATTTTTAAATTTAACGAACTTGTTTATTCAAATTATCGTCGACAAAAAAAATCCAACCATGTGCCACAATCATATGTTTTTCCTAATTGCAAATTCTTGCTGTAAAATTTTTTCCGGCTCGAATTTGTAACTTCTCTCCAAGAAATAATATTTTTACTCGTTATTTATTTAAATAAAACATGTGAAATTTAGTTGAAACATTTTAGCCGTTTTTAGCCGGGTTTATTTGCCAATTTAGCCGGTTCGTCCAAAAAGTTCTGGCAACACTGGTTAGCAGGTAAAAAGAACACGACAGCATGCAAAATTAATTAGGCACACTAACACATTCTCACTTTTAGCTCAGGCTTGTTTGTGGAAGTGCCCACCTCTGGTTATAAAGAACACTTTAATAAACAATATATACATAACTATTTAATAGAGGAAAATTACCTGCTTGAATTTTGCTAATTTTTACAATAACTTTATCACTTGATGGAATACAATAGCGCATGGAAAAACCACGACCGGAAAGCTTTCAATGGCGAATTGAAAAAATAAACCGAAATAATGTATAACAAAACAGTTTTAAAATCCCGTTAGTTCTTATCCAGTGGCACCTCGTAAAGGGGGGGTTTCCAATATAGTAAAAAAAAATACTCAATAATAAAAGTCCCTATACTAAAATTATGACGTTTATTTAAATCATACAATAAATCATTATTATAATTTACTAAAAAAGACTATACATAATACTCATAATTATTATTAAACTCATAATAAAATAGAACTTATCATATTCGCCTTTATAATATTCTCACGCTTGAACCTCCGGCAACGCATTTTGAAATGTATTCTGGAACACTTAATCACACATGTGGCCATCTTCGTTTCGGTAATTGTCCATACTTGCACTTTCATACTGGTTGGGTTCTCTAAAGAAAAGTAAACAAATTTATAAACGTGTTCCTCATCGTTAAATAATGAAATTAATAAAATATGAAATAGATAAACGTTCAAAGAGCTTAATTTAGTTGGAATGTGTGTTTTCTGCACACTTGTATTTGTTTGAAATGGTTTGTTAAAGTGCCAGTTTGATGTAGCTAGGACTTACCGTTGATATTTGTAACATTTTTTTTTTTTTGTTGAAGTTGTTGGTCATTTTCTCCATATAAAAAAATCGTATTAACATACATACTTCGTATGGAAGAAATGACTGACACCGTCAATAAAAAAATCCCAAAATATCAACTGTATGTCCTTGCCACTTAAAACATGCACTTTATTGTATTAAAATTACTTGGGCTACAAAGCTGCATATTCAACGATATCCAATGAAAAAGCTAGAAATTTGTATGAAAGTTTGTAGAATATTTTTTTTAATATTGCACAAAGTTTAAATCTTGGATTTGTACGTGGTTTTTTAAACAATAAATTATATTTGGGAAATGTTTAGTTATTTGCAGGTCGTTTTTGGGGTGGGGGCGGAGGAGGAGGGGGCGTGGCCCCCTAAACCTCCCCCATTCGAAAGGGGACAGCCCCGACTTTACGAAAAGTCGCACCCCCCCCTTCGAAAACAGCATTTACCGAGGGAAATGGAGCAGTTTGAAGTGGAATATAACCCAACTAACAGAATCTGTGGGGTTTTTAAATAAAAGAAGTTCTCCCAAGGTGGTTATCAGGCGAAAGAGGGGGGGCTGAACACCTTTCGCAGAGAACACCTTTCTGCGTAGGCGGCCTTCGGCCGCACTTAGGGA
>NW_023469018.1:0-5600 GCF_013731165.1 Rhagoletis pomonella | reverse complement strand
AGGTTGTTAAAATATGCAATTAAAGCGAACTCGAAAGAAAAATTCAAAAAAATAAAATAAAGTTAAAAAAAAATATTAATTCACCAGATGTAATTAAACTCCAAACTTCACTTATGAGAGTTATATTTAAATATGAATATAGCCAACAAATAATACAAATAAGCATGTACAAAAATTATATTTTCAAAGTATGTACGTAGGTATATATAATCACATACTAGATATATACGTGTGTATAAAAAAAAATGAAAAATATATTTCGAATAACCTCAGCAAAAAGTATGGTAAAAATGAAAAGGAAATTGTAAAACAAGAAGACAATCTATTCAATTGGTTTCGTTTCTATCCATAGGCGTATATGCATTTGTATGTATATACAGAGAGAAATTGGTTTGTTGTTAGACATATATGTAATTTAAATATATTGGTGTGTGTGTGGTGTTACACTTGGCGAGGTCATTATGTGAGCGTTAAGTCCGTGACGTCCAACGTCTGAGTCATCTAATCCCCGTTAGTTCTGGTTGTTTAAGTAAGGCATGTCAACTACCAGTTCCGTAGCTCCAGGAGTGGATGCCACACTTCCCCCCACAGACAAACTACCCCGCGAAAACTTCCTTGAAGCCTCACTTGTGTGCGGTGCTGGACTACACAGCAGGTAGCTCAACTGGTCAGCCTTCATGCAAACAAAACAAAAAAAGAAAAAGAAAAATGTATCACTTGTTGTGATCACCCAACCTCGAATCCCACTTCAGGCTGCGCTGTGGCAACATTGAAGGCACTTCCAAGTTGTGAGGATCACCCCACCCTCAGTTGTTAGTCGGACACAAACCACTCACGGTGACCGCTCGTGGTGCTGTCGTCCTGACCCTAACCTGTCCGATAGGAACTTAGAAATAAAAGAATGAAAACAATATAATAAGGAAGAAGTGATAGAAGAAGAAGAGTAAAAGGCTAAAGCAAAAAAAAATATGGGAAGAATAAAAAAAACGAATGGGCTATTATCGTTGGGCGCCATTGTTATAGGGGTGAAATGTCCGGTGAAGCAAGGTGGTGCACAGGCATGGTGGCGAACCCGGTCTAGCTCGTCGGATGGGGGGGTCTTTACCACCCGCCTTACCTACACCCACATCAACAAAGTTGTTCAGTCATGCCTGATTATTGTAACAAAAGAAAGAAAAAAAACGTCCCGTCCTGTCAGGTGGAGTCGTCCCTCCCCTTCTACGTGCGACCTACTCGTAGCCATGGGCGTTGCCGCGACTCCTGCTACCGAGCAACACCCCCTAAGCCTGACAAAGTCCGTCGGTCACTAGTTCATACGTCAACTAATCGTCCAGTCTATGGTCAACACCCACATGTCCCCTCTTCTGCCTAAGGGTAACACCCACACCAACCTAAAGCCCTGTATGCAGCTCTCAAGAAAACGGTCAAGAAAAAAATGCCATTATTTCGCGTGTGTGTCCAAGGAATTTTGACACATTTGATACCTCACAGCCTGTTGCCTCACTCTTTCCTCAAGAAATAATGGATCGGGCATATATTTCTGTTGCAAGCCTGGGTTGCCTTGTGCTCTTTTTTCCACAAAAAACTTTAGAAAACCGTAGTAGAAAGCGTAGTAAATTTCTTAAGAACTGCATACTGCCTTAAGGAAATTTGACTCAAGAAAATTTCTTAGCCATTTCTTGTACGTCATTTTATATGGAGTTTTTGCTTTTCTTGAGAGCTGCATACAGGCCTTAAAACGTTCAGCATTCCATTATAATGCTTCTGCGTATCACCTCAAATAACTGAATAGGTACAAACCATTATCTTCACTGTTTTCTTCCCTTTATTATACAATTTTATTTTATTATCTACCATTCAGTGAGTTGATTATATTAACCTTACTACTACGTATGTTCTTCTAAAATTAAAAATAAATTCTTCGCAAATTCCCTTATTTACTTAACAGTAGTTATGTACAAGCAAATAGAAAAAAAACATCTTCAATTCAAGTTATTAGATTCCAACACTATAAGCTATAAATATTAAAAATTCAAATAAAAGGTCTAAAATAGTAACCCAAAAATACTCCTACAGATTACTCCTATACTTCAATACAAATTAGCCCTGCTATTATTTATTTATTATTCGGTTTCCTTTTTTTTCTTTTTTTTTCTACTCGCCAAAAAAAAAAGTTGTAACAGAACTACCCTAATGTTATATTTCTGCACACACGTACAGACAAATGTAAGTTAAAATGCCCCACAACACCGGCAATGCAAAAAAAAAGTGTATACATGAATATGTTTGCAGATATTTCTGCGTAAATATATGTATGTATGTATGTATGTTTATAAAATAGTTTTGCACTCACCTCAACAGTCCCACGATGTTGGCGCCAGCATACGGAGATGACCTGTGGGGAGTTTGGAGAATACATAAACATGTACATACATAAATCAACAGCTGCGGTGCTGACACCTGCGCTGCTTGATTATTCGATCCTTCGCTCACGATGGCGGGCAGTGAGCGGGTCACCTAGTATACAAATTTCGACAAAAATTGACGTTTGGCTATCGTTATGAACTGAATTATCGGTTATTGGAATCAAAATAAAAGAGTGAAACGCGGGTGTAAGAAGAAAATAGAGTAAAATAAAAACCGCTTTATACTAATAGAAAAAAATTTAGTGATAACATACAAAAAAATGCAACATGCAAAGTGCTGAGCAGAAATATATATATGTAAATTTAAAATTACTATGATTGTGCATTTGCACATACATATGTATGTACGTGCATCAGTTAATATGAAGAATTAAGGAATAAAACTATACTAGAAAACTAATTACTCATAATTTAACTCCAAAAATTAAAAATTGGCGATAACAAAAACAAAAAAATACCACGCACCTGACTGTCAAAATAAGCAAAAAAAAATCTACGATAGGCAAAAACAACATAACAAAAAGGTGATAATGCTAATCATAAGAGAAAATCAGCAACGAAAAAAAAGTTGGAGATGTAGAGGTGGTGGGCAACGCGGCTGGCTTTCCCTCGATGTGAGCGTTGATTGAGCGGCGTCGGCGTGGTTGAGATTGCTCCTCTGCTGACGCTGCTGTAATAAATAAATGCTCTGTGCTTCCTAGCTCTCCCTCGTTGGTAAGTACGCAGATTCTTTTTTGTTTCTTTGGTGAATTTCCCAGCTGCAGTGGAATGATGATCCACAGTTCTGCCTTGCAGCGGACGTTGACCTCCTCCTTCTTCTCAATTTTAACAGCTGTCTGTAGATATGTATGAGCGTAGATATATCAATGCTGCTATATGCCTATGCTACCATGCATAGGTGCTGGCCCCGGCTTCGCATAAACGTATGTATGTATGTTGGTGTGCGTGTATGTTGCTGCCACGAAGTGTTGCATCGACCAATTTCTGCCACTAGGTGTTTGGGTAGCGTACATTGCCCAGTGAATCGATAGGATCGTCTCACTTCCTGGTCTTTCGGGTGTGAGTTTTTCGGAGAAGTGCCGATTATAATTTTTTTCAGCGAGGTCCTTTTGCACCGTGGTGCTGGCGACCTAAAAATGATAACCACAATTCCATTAGTTTTAGGAAAATTTAATTGTGTCTTTAGGGCAAAGGCATGCATGTATGTATGTATGTGAGCACCCATATGTATGTATGCACGCATGTATACGCAAGTCTGTAGTTCAAGCTTATATATTTGGACTCCATGTACACGCCTACAAAGCTGCTGCTAAAATATGCCGCTGGGAATATTTATAATCAGAATTCAATAAAAGTAGTCAATTCAGTTATTTAAAGTTTTCCACATTTCTCAATAAAAACGAATTTTGATGCTTTCTCCCCGAGAGCTATGAGTAGTTATCAATACGATTTAACTTTGTTATTTTCGAAGAAAAGTTTGAAGAAAAACAATATATATATATATATATATATCTACTTTTATAAAAATATGCCCAACCTGCATCTGGCTTTTATTCTTCCCTAATTTCTTCTAAATATTCAAGTTCACCTACCTCGGATTCCGATAACTGGAGTTGCAAACGGTCCCTGGTAACTGCTCCGTACGGGTCACTAAAAATCACCGTTTTTTTTCAGTTAACACTTATATGAGTGTGTGTTTGTAAAACTTTATTATACATATAACTTCACACGATCTTATTCGCGACACCTTTTTACTGCACCGTAACTTTGATATTAAACTTCTCGGACTTTCTTAGTAGCATTTTATTGGGTACGACATGGCCGAGGATGTCACTCATGCCTCAACTACTCAATCTCCGATCGCCCGATTTAATCACTCATCTTTCTCAACCTTCCAAACCTACATATACACGTACTCGCAACTGCTTTACCAAACCGCCGGGTTAGCACGGTTTCGCACCTTAGCCTGCCTGCTGTGTTAGCTTTAAAAGGGTGGCTACTTTCACTTGCTTTTACCCACGCACTCAAACACACACACATTCAAACACACCTACCAAGCAACAGCTTGCGTTACAAAGGTTAAACAAAATTTTTTTTTTGGCTTTAATTAAAATTTAATTTTCTAAAATATTGACGATTACTGCACCGCTCCTGATTTTTTATTCTTTTCAAATATCATTCTGAGTACATTGGTTGGTTGGTTTTCTCGTTCTATCATTACATATCTGCACTCTAATGTTGGCGGATGTACTTTCAACGTACTGCCAATATAGAAGTATTATATATATGGGGAGAGCGTATAGTGAAGAGCAAAGCGTACACACACATTTTTAATTAAAGCATTGCTCGATGAAAGCTCTTCGCTTCACTCGCCGCTCCACTATGTTTTGACCTATGGCGCTATGTCGACTGAACGAAATTGTTTATAATTCAAATTTAACTGTTTTATAATGTTAAGGAATGGTGACAACAATTTTAAGTTTTCATTATTTCATTTCACGGGATATTTTTATGTTTTCGATACGCTTTTTATCATTTCTTCATTTGTATCCGTAACTTTTTATTAATTTTTTTTTTTCACTTCGTTTGATAAGATATCGTAAATTCTCTTTTTTCAAACTGTCCGGATTTGGATAAGTAGAAACATTAAAAAAAATCTCTAGTAAAGCTTTCCCAATCACTTTCCGTTTCGAACCAGTTATAATTCTTCATTTAATTTCAATATTTTCAGTTTATTTTACATATCGCATAATCCTATTTAGAATATTTGCAAATCAAGATTTCTCAAGTACCTTTCGTTTGGTACCCATATTGTAACATTTCATTTATTTTATCAATTTAATTGAGTTAAATTTTCAAACAGGTAACAAACCTCCTCAAACATATTTTCGGCTGTAAGTCTTCTTAAAACTATTTAGTTTGATACCCACATTGCAATATTTCGTTTATTTAATCAATTTAACTGCGTTACAATTTTAAAATAGGTTGCAACCCCCCTCAAAAATATTTCCAGCAGTCATGTTTTTTAGAACCCTTTAATTTGATTCCTATATTGAAATAAGTCATTTATTTTATCGATTAAATTTAGTTAAATTTTCAACAGGTAACAACCCTCCTCAAAAATATATTCGGCTGTAAGCTTTCTTAAAACTCTAAAGTTTAATACCCACATTG
>NW_023469017.1:0-5600 GCF_013731165.1 Rhagoletis pomonella | reverse complement strand
CTAATTTACTCAAAATTGATACACCCCGGCTTACCATCTAGCGGTAGGTTTCGGAAAGGTGAAAAAACATATATTTAATACTTGCGCCGGGTATTTAATGTTCGGCTCCGCCCGAACTTAGACTTTTTTACTTGTATATCTTAAAACTTTAGCGCATTGATAACGACCTTCTGCAGAAGGCAGCAACTACTACAAAAACAGCAGCAGAGAAGCAGAAAAAAATGCATGTGGGTATGCTACATCGATTTGATTAAAGATTTATGGCTGCATATTTTCATGTTTGCTATTTTAATTTATTTCCAAAAATTCTTTTTGAATTTCCCCTAGACACACTTTCTTCAATTTAAAGCATTTCCCTATATATTTGTTCCCCCTACATTTACGCCTAAGGCAGTCAAAAGTCTTTAAATCTAGGGAGAAAATCTGTGATTTGGCAACACTGAAGCGAAGTGAGCGCTTCTGGAGGGGAACGAGGACATATGCGTCTCAGTACTCAATTTAATAATTTACTCATAGTTTGTATGCACTGAAATTTGGAGTGATCCACCTACAGGGGCATCGCACACACGCAGAGCTTACAGCTGAATTGAAAGCTGAGTTGCTTGCTGATCAGCTCAAATATAAGCTTCCTGAGTGTACTAAACCTTATTGAAGCTCAAATATAAGCTTTCTTAGTGTACCAAACCTTAATATCGAGATAAAGGTTGAGCAATATTTAAGTCCGGGCCTCTAAATTATGACTAAGGCAGAATTAAACCTCAAGCGACTAGCATGTGAATATCTCTTTGAAAAAAAAAACAAATCCCTGAGAGTTTTCACGTCTCTTCGCTTTTTACCAGAACAGCAACCAATTTCTTTAAGACTTTTTCCATGGATTCCTCTCCTTGCGCAGCTTTCGAAGAGCTTTCACCAACAATTATAGCATCTGTTACAACCGCAAGCGTAATATTTATAACCGAAAGATAATTAACACAAAAATAAATGTTTCGTCCCAGTAGAACTTGGGAGCATCGTACGATTGCTCGGTGAGTACTCCCTTGGGAGTATACGAATACTCCCCATTGCTCCCTATGCTTCTGTGTATAAGCATGTAATTTTGTATACTCCCTTTAACATTGGATGTCCTAGGAGGGGGAGTAATCCCTTTTACCTCCTAAACAAGCAATCGGGGAGCACACACAGAATTATCATCCCACAAACCTCCTAATGGAGCAATACGGAGGTACTCCCTTAGTTACCTCCCAGAAACCTCCCAAAAAGACAACAAGGGAGTGCACATAGAAAACATCCCACATTTCTCCCTAACGAGTAGTAAGGGAGTACTCCCATAAGAGTCATCCCGGAAGGCTCCTGTACGAGTAATAAAAGAACGTCTCTATACTCCCGAATTTCTCCTCATGGAGTAATGGAAGACTACTCCCACATTGCTCCATAACAAGCATTTTACATAAGCTAAAAAGATTTTGCTTTTTACGCAATTAATTTATTTTGTTTTTTAATCATATACATATATACATACTTATGCACATAAATACAAGATTTAAGCTGATTATTACAAAAACAGAAAAAAACATAAATAATTATTATTACAATATTAACTAAAATTAGAAAACGGATATCGAACAGTAATGACAAACTCAAACATTATACATACATGCATATATACTTTTATACAATCCACAAGATAAGTGTGGCGAGGATGATTTCCTGGAAAAGTTATTTAACTTGTATTCACCCGGGAGTGGCCCAAACTATACACGCCTTGAAAAATTTCCGGCTGTACCCAGTAAGTTTTCTGGGCGGGGCAAGATTGCAACGCTAGAACGTAGACGCCTTAATTGCTGGCCCCGTAATCTGAAATATATTTTGAGTTAAATAATACAATCATTTATAAGTTTAAACAAATGATATCATACATACCAGCGGCTCTAAAGATTTGCTCTCCAATTAATTTCATTGTTTCCTGATTTAAATTTTTCAATAAGAAATACATATGTATATAAGTATGAATGTACACATCAGTTATCTGTTTTGCTTTCTTCATACATTTTCCAAAAACACAAAATTATGTTGAAGAAGGTGCGTATAGCTCTCCTATCAATTAAAAAGAATACTCCTGGATTGCTCGCTTAGGAGACATCGATTTTTGCTCCTAAGCGAGTAATAACGGAGTACAAAACCAACAAATCTCGCTTATACCTCCGAAATCATGTATCCCGGAGGATACTTTTATTGCTCACTTGGGAGATCTCCCATTATACTCCTAAGTGAGTAATACAGGAGTGCAAAACCGACTAATCTCGCTTATTGCTCCCAAATCATGCCTCAGGGAGCATTCTTTAATTGCTAGCTTAGGAGATGTCCCTATTGACTCCTAAACGAGTAATAAGGGAGTAAAAAGTCCACAAATCTCTCTTATTGATCCGAAATCAGGTCAAGGGGAGTACTCTTTTATTCCTCACTTAGGGAGATCTCCATTCAAGTTCTAGTGGGGTATGGTCTTAAATATAATCAAACTTTCAATGTAGCAATACGAAAAAGGACCAATTTTTATGCGCTCATAATTTTCTGTTTCACTCAACTCACTCGCCTGACACACCACCTACAAACTTACTCGTACATTACCGCAATTATTGCCAAACTTTCTTCATTAATTTTAATGGTATTGTTGTTATGCTAATTTGTGGCACAAGATACTCTCAATTGTACCAAATAAAAACAAAAATAAGTGGGAAATTCAATTTCGGTGCAAATGCAATTGAGAACTTATGACTATTCGGACGCGTAAGCCGCAAATGGGCGACGAGAGCTTTGTCTGCTTAACTGTGCAATGCAGGTAAGCCAGCGGAAGCTTTGTTGTAGAAGGCAACTCACGGCTTGGTGGCAATGTGTGTGGGGGCGTATCTTTTTAATGTGCTGCTGAATATTTTTCGAATATTTTTTCCGCGCTCTGCACTTTTTTATTCGCACAAGTGTTAAGCATAAAAATAATAATTATTATTTTGCCTTTATTGAAACCAGGCATTAAGGGCTAAAGGTGGAATTCAACAAAAATTTCGCACATAAAAAGTAAGGTGCCGAAAAAATGGGCGGCTGCCAGACAACAAATGGAAAACGATAATCGAGCAACGGCAGGCAACAAATGCCATTCATACATACATTTATGGTGTGAACTGTAGCAATTGTGCAGCTTGAATTGGTGAAGGAGGAAGCCCTCGTGTGTGTGGGGAGATGTGAGCCGACGAAATTTTTTGATAAAGTGAGTGGACAGATGTTAACAGCAATGTTGGGTGAGCTGATGGAAAAACACAGTTAGGTGAAAGCTCGATTTTGGTTCCCGTTGCGTCTGCTATTCGGGCAATCGCATTACTTTGCGTTGCGTTATACAAAAGCAACTATAACACGAAGAACACCAACAGCATAATTCGTTTTGTACTTTTGTATATTAGGGTGCCTCACCAAAAAAGTTGCGTGCTTTCCACCGGAATTATTAAATTTATTATATGTATCTCAAGAGCGCCGCCCAAAATATTTATTTCGGAAAAGCATTACGAGTTACGTCGATTTGAAAATATTAAATTACAAAAATCGTATTATTTTATTTTCTTGAAAAACAAATTAAAATATTTTTAGGCAGAAATTTTTTCAATTTAATTTAAAATTTAATTTTAATTTTAAATTTTAATTTAATTATTTTAAATTATTTAATTATTTATTAATTAATTAAATTTTAAATTTTAATTTTAATTATTAAATTTTTTGTTGAAACCCTTCTATCAACTGAGGTAATTTTTTCGAACATAATACTTTTAAAAACAAACTTTATTTGTTAAAACTTCGATTTTTAGAAGTATTTTCAAGTCGGTCCAGCTCACGTTAATCGTAATATTTTTCCGAAATATTTTCGCGGAAGTCTAAAAATATAATAAATTTTTTATTCCTATGGAAAAGCAGTACCTATTTTTTTCTGTGGAGAGTGTTGCACCCTGATGTACATACATATATGTACATCCGTATATATATTTAAAGGAATTACAATTGTTGTAAATTTGTACTTGTGTATGTCCTTAAAACAAAAATCCTCCTCAACACGAACTTATCCTAGGGAAATTGCAATAAGAAATATTTATGTTTGTATATTTCAGCAAAGCAACAGCAACACTTACACATGTGCATACAATAAATAGGAAATAGTAAAAACATTAACATCAATAGCTGTGTTCTCTGAAATAACCTCAAATGGGGCACGCTTTAGTGTGGGAGTGGTGGGCCACAATGTTAAATGGACGAAGACTTTACTAAAAAGGTTTTTAAGAGACCCATGTATACGAATAGGTGTGAAATATAAAATCGATCAAAAATCAGCCGCGACTTCTGACGGTGGTCGTGGTAATATTGAGTTTAAGGGCAACGGTCGATAGCGGGTTGTTGACATGGAATTGCGGTTTCAGAGAATCTCACAGGAAAAAGTGCAGCGGGATCAAATTTCTTTATGCTAGTGGCAGATATTTGCGTGAGATAGCCCTACCCATGAACCAACGACTACAGATCACCTAATCAGCCATCGTTGTATTTGTAATCGATTTTCAGAAAAAAGTTTTCGTAGCGTTTTTGACGTTTTTCGGTTTTGTTTACACCGTCTTCTACCTCTTCGTAGCGATTGAATGTGTTTTCTGCAGCGATTTTAATTATAAATTTTGGTTTATTACATATTTATGATATAAAATAAAGTGCTGTGTGATCGGAACAAGTTTGTGCGTATGTTTGGTTTGCCAAAAGGCGTAAATTTGCGTGAAAAGTGGGTGCACGTTTGTGGCCAGAACGTTGGCATTGAAAAATCGACCCGTGGTAATGATATGCGATTGTAAAACACTTTCAATCATGAAAACCATATTTTATGAACTTTTTTTGCTAATTGTCATCAAGTTTCACTTTGTATATTTTATAATAAATACCAATTTAATCGCACTCAATCACCGCGTCTTTTTCGTTTTCTTTGTTTGTTTTCATTCTTAGGCAGATGTCAAAAACACTCAGAAATATACTTTTTTCTTGCTTCTTTGATTAGGTGATCTTGTATTTTTGGTTCATGAGCCCTACCCTTATACGAGTATCGACAATGCAGAATGTCCATAGTACTTGAAGTAACCGCTGTGTAACACTTAGCGCCGTCCGGCAGAAATCACATGGGCTCCACGTATGTACAAGTACATGTCGTTCGATTTGACGCTCATGACGGCAATTGTCTCCAAAACGTGGTTTCTTAATGAAATTTTCATTACAAAAATATTTACAATTTGCAGTTATCTTCTTATTTGGCCAACTGACGCCAATTGGAAAAACCAAGTGAAGCCAAGTCCTCGTTCACGGACATGGCCAAGCCTGCGGAGCCGCTGTGTTTTAATTCTCTGCACTATTCCCGTGTCGTTGTCAAGCTCATACAGCTCAAAATTTCATCGTCTGTGGTATTCGCCAACCAGAGCTGTGTAATGATTGAATCAATTGAGTGTGCATTCTCATTTTTTTCGTTTCAAAAATGTGATTGTTTGATTTAAAAAATTTAACAACCACTCTTGAGATTGGTTACAAATTGTGTTTAC
>NW_023469016.1:0-5601 GCF_013731165.1 Rhagoletis pomonella | reverse complement strand
ATGATCGTAGGGGAAATCTTTTAGCTGAGCAGATAGCCGATTCGACATTCTGCACCATGAACGACGACGGCCCCACCAGGATTATGGGTAGCTGCAGCAGCTCGCCAGACCTCACAATTGCCAGCGCTGGTTTGATCAATAGCATATCATGGCGACCTATGCTAACACTAGCATCGGACCATGTACCCATCGACTTTGCTCCCGCGGACCACCGAACCTACACCAACTTTAACAAAGCTGATTGGGACGGCTTCGCGGAAGTTATTGAGAGCAGCTTCGCTGCCCTTCCCACACCCACAAACAAAGATACTGGCGAACGCAAGTTCCGCAGGGTAGTCACTGCCGCAGCGGCTCGCTTCATCCTGTCCGGACGTATCGCGGAAGTCCGCCCAAATTTCCCGGCCGAAGCAACTGTACTAGCAAATGAGCGTGAGGTCGACCCCGAGGACCCTCGTCTGAGGGACCTTAATTTGGAGATTCGGCAACTGGTAAATCATCATAAGCGGAAAAAGTGGGAGGAGCACTTGAAGGCCTTTAACTTCACATCTGGTGTGAGTAAGCTCTCGTCAATCGTGAGGTCCTTGTCTAACCCAACGAAGCGTGATGACAGAGTGGAAATCTCTTTCGAAGGTCGCGCTTCATCGGACCCTAAGACATGCGCAACTTACTTTAGAAGGCAATTCACACTGCATCATTCGGTAGACAGGGCCAAACGTCGAGTCAACCAGGAGGCTGCACAAGCTCCCAAAAAACAGTGCACCACTTGGTTTCACTAGCTGTGAAGTGAAGGGGGCTATCGGGAAGGCGAAAGCCTTCAAAGCCATTGGACCCGACGGAATCTGTATGTTGATGCTAAAATATTTAGGGCCTAAGGGAGTAGCTGTCTGTCTATGGCCACTCTCATCATTCCTGATGTGTGGAAATCAGGGAGAGTGGTCCCACTGCTAAAACCGGGGAAGCCCGCCAACAAAGGAGACTCTCATCGCCCGATAACGCTCCTTTCCCCGGTCGCGAAGACACTTGAGGCCCTACTATCCCCATACTTCATCTGCCACCTGACCCCAGCGAAGCACCAGCACGGATTCCGTAAAGTGCATAGCACAACAACAGCACTTAACGCCATAAACACCCAAATAATTCGTGGCCTAAATCGAAACCGACCCTGTGAGAGAACGGTCCTAGTAGCGCTGGACTTGTCAAAGGCGTTTGACACCGTCTGCCATTCCACGCTACTAAAAGACATCGAGGCCTCCTCACTCCCACAGGGACTGAAGCGATAGTCGGCGAATTATATGAGTGGTCGACAGTCGTCAGTAATCTTCCGAGATCAAACCTCGAAACCAAGAAGAATTAAACAAGGGGTTCCACAAGGTGGTGTTCTCTCCCCCTTACTATTTAACTTCTACATCTCGAAGCTTCCTCAGCCACCTGAGGGAGTTTCCCTGATCTCATACGCTGACGATTGCTCGATTTAGGCATCCAGGAATGGAATTGATGACCTCTGCTCAAAAGTAAACGACCATCTCTCCAGCCTTTCTCGTTTCTTCACTTCAAGGAGCATAACACTCTCCCCAACAAAATCAACGGCGACCCTCTTCACCACCTGGACGAAGGAGGTCAGGCTAGAATTAGGTATACACGTCGATGGCACACCAATACCGACTGTAAACAACCTAAAAATTTTAGGGGTCACCTTCGATAGCCTGCTCTCCTACTCCACGAACACAACCGCAGTTGTCAATAAAGTACAGAGCCGCAACAAGGTCCTCAAGTCGCTCGCCGGCAGCACTTGGGGCAAAGACAAAGAAACGTTGCTGGCAACATACAAGGCAATTGGCCGGCCGGTTCTAAACTATGCTGCGCCAGTTTGGACGCCGGGGACTAGTTGGACGCAGTGGACGAAGCTACAGACTGGTCAGAACGCCGCACTCCGGACAGCGACTGGGTGCCTTCTGATAACGCCTGAGCACCACCTACACAGCGAGGCCCAAGTGCTCCCCGTAAGGGAGCACAACAGAATGCTTTGTAAGCAATTTCTGGTGGGGTGTCACAGAAGTGAACACCCAAACAGTCCTTTGTTTCAGGAGGAGCCTCCGCCCAGGCACATCAGGGGGCATCTATTCGTATACAAGGACGCAGTCCAACAATACGTAGACCAATCACTGGAACCGACGACATACAGACGAGCCATCAACGAAATCCATAGAGAGTCAGTTACCACCTACCTCGACTCTCGACCTATGAATGCAGTAATAGGAGCCCAATCAAGCTTCAATTGCCAAGAGAGACCCGCGCTACCCTGGCTCAATTACGGTCTCGATACTGTTGCCGCCTCAACAGCTACCTGTCCAGACTCGACCCCAATATCCCCAATGAGTGCCCGGTATGTGGAGAGTCCCCCCACGTCACCAACCACCTCTTCACATGCCAGCTCAATCCGACTCAGCTAACACCCCTCTCCCTCTGGTCTGAACCCATCGAAACAGCTCGTTTCCTGGGCCACCCGTTAGTTGAGCTTGACGAAGATGATTGAACGTAAACCCGAAAAGGCGGGGCTTGGTAGTGCCGCTACAACAAGAACAACAACAACAGCAACAACAGCAGCATCAAAGACAACAACTGCAACATTCCCACGACAGCGGGTTCTACGTGCCGAAATGACTCGGGTTTTACCCGACCAAAGGCTGTTGTTTCGGCGATCTAACCCCGTTTAGCTCGGCGAAGTATCTCAGAAGTTGTTCGTCCATAGGGCTACATTTGCTACGTATTCTTCTGCTCAGGGCTGGCATCGAGTCAAACCCAGGGCCAGAAACTTACACCTGCTGTGTATGCCAGAGACGACTACTCCAAAACTCCACCTCAGTCAAGTGCAATGCTTGCGACGGGTGGAGATACCTCAGAGTCTGCTCAAGCCTACGCACACAGAGCAGCCTTCACGGCTAACCCCAGTCCACCTGAGCAGCTCATCACAAACATCACAGCACCAGAACACAACAACACAATAGACCACACCACAACAACGACAGACCACACAACAAACACAACACCACCACCAACCACACGCCGCCGCCAACAACTCCTGGCTCCTCCAGCAATCTGCACGGTATGTCAGACCAGGATATACCGTAACGTGACATCAGTCAAGTGCAACACCTGCCTTGGCTGGTGCCACTTTAGGGCATGTCAGGTCTGCCAACAACGCGAGATTGGAGGAGGAACTTCGAGGGCCCGTGTTGTGCTGCTCGGTCGCAAACCCCAATTGCGACGCCATCCACTACCACCACAGGGCGGCATCCCCAGCTGCCCGGCAGGATATCACCTTGATATAAGTGCGCTCCTCAGAGGTGAAAACCGTATGGTAGTTGGTGACTTCAATGCGCACCAAGATCATTGGCATTCAAGCCTGTAAAACGATCGGAGGGGAACAGACTTGGCTGAGCAGATAGACGATCCGACATTCTACACAATGAACGACGACGCACCCACCAGGATTATGGGCAGCTGCTGCAGCTCGCCAGACAACAATAGTCAGCGCTGGACTGGTAAACAACGTACTATGGCGACCTATCTGCCCATAGTCATCTCGATCGATAAACCAACCGACTTCGTTTCCGCGGAACACCGGACCTATATCAACTTTTCTAAAGCTTATTGGAAAGGCTTCGCGGAAATTACTGAGAGCTCGCCACACCAACCGACGTCCACCTTGGTGAACGTAAGTTCCGCGGGGTTGTCGCTGTTGCTGCAGCTCGCTTCGTACCGGCAGGATATATTACTTCCAATCTTCCCTGCTGAAGGGGCTGTTCCAGCCGATGAGCGTGACAACCTGCGTCAGGCCGGTACCGGAAATCCTCGTATCAGGGATCTCAACGCGGAGATTCGGCAGCTCATGAACGTACATAAGCAGAAAAAGTGGGAAGAGCATCTGAAGACTTGTAACTTCGCCTCTGGTGTGAGTAAGTTATGGTCAACCGTGAGGTCACTGTCCAGACGAAGCACGACGACAGGGTCGAAATTTTTCCGGCGACCATACTTCGTAGGACCCGGAGCGATGCGCGATCTATTTTAGCCGGCAGTTCATACTGCATCCCCCGGCTTACAAAGCCAAGCGTCGAGTGACCAGAAGGCTACACAAACTGCCAACAACTTGTGCCCCCCTTGCTTTCACTAGCGGTGAAGTTCAGGTGGCCACCGGGAAGGCGAAAGCCTCCAAAGCCATGGGGCCCGACGGAATATCATGTTGATGCTGAAAAATTTAGATCCTGCGGGAGTAGCGTACCTAACAGAGATCCTTAATCTGTCAATGGCCATTCTCATCATCGCAGACATGTGGAAGATGGGGGAGTGGTCCCATTGCTCAAACCGGGGAAACCAGCCAACAAAGCAGAATCTTATCGTCCGATAACACTCCTTTGAAAGGCGTGTGACACCGTCAGCCACTCCACGCTGCTAGAAGACATAGAGGCCTCCTCTCCCACATAGTCTCAAACAGTGGTCGGCGAATTATCTAAGTGGTCGAAACGCGTCAGTAATGTTTAGAGCCAAATCGACTAAACCTAGAAAAATAAAACAGGGGGTTCTACAGGGTGGTGTCCTTTCCCCATTACTGTTTACCTACTATAATTTAAACGTCCCTCAACCACCAGAGGGAGTCTCGATTGTCTCCTATGCTGACGATTATTCGACAATGTCGTCTGGGAATGGAATTGATGACTTGTGTTCGAATGTGAACTGGTATCTCTCCGAGCTTTCTCGCTTCTTCACTGCTAGGAGCCTAACCCTTTCCCCTACTAAATCCTCAGCTACCTTGTTCACCACCTGGCCAAATGAGGTCAGACCACCGCTGGGAATTCACGTCGATGATACACCAATTCCGACGGCGAATAACCCCAAAATACTCGGAGTAGCCTTCGACAGTCTGCTCTCCGCTGTCCACACAATCGATATTGTCAACAAAGCACAGAACCGCAACAAGGTCCTCAAGTCGTTAGTCGGCAGTACTTGGGGCAAAGACAAAGAAACGTTGCTGGCAACATACAAGGCAATAGGCCGTCCGGTTTTAAATTACGCAGCACCAGTGTGGTCGCCGGGGACTAATAGGACGCAGTGGATGATGCAGCAGAACACTCAAAACACCGCACTTCGGACAGCGATTGGATGCCTTCTGAGGTCGCCAGAACACCACCTGCACGACGAGGCGAAAATTCTCCCCCATATAGGAGCACAACACAATGCTCTGCAAGCAGTTTCTAGTTGGGAGCCACAGACGTGGTCACCCAAATAGACAACTGCTTGTAGAAGAGCCCTCGCTCAGGCACATCAGGATACATCTCTCCGAACTGACGGACTAAGTCCAGAGGTTCATTAAACAAACTCTGGACTCGACAAATTATCGACAGGCCCTGAGCGGCATTCACAGGGAGTCAGTCTCGAGTTATGTAGACTCCAGACCTTTGAATGCCATTCTAGGCTCACAACCACCGGACATCGACGAGACGGAGCTTCATATGCCTCGGGAGACTAAAACCACAATAGCCCAACTTCGCTCTGACGAACATAAAAACAACATAAAAAAAAAACTTGCAACGAGCAGATATCAAT
>NW_023469015.1:0-5601 GCF_013731165.1 Rhagoletis pomonella | reverse complement strand
AATATTCAAAATGTTTTCGAAGATAAATTTTTTTATTAATTTTTTATAAAAATATAGGTCATTCTTCAGCAAAAGCCATAGAAAGCTCAGCAAATTTTCATCAAAATTTAAAATTTTTGAAACAGAATTAAAAAAAAAAAATCGATAATCCCATTCAATTTAGCATTAAAAATTAAATTTTTTTTTTGCTGACGGTGTTCTACGTTTTTTTCTATAATATAAGGCAAATTAAGGGAAGTATATGCTAACCACAGGAAATTTTTCTACATCTTCAAACTTGCACTTTGTTATACTAGAAATTAAACAATTAACTAGCAATTTAATTGAAAAATTAGTTTTTTCTTTTCTTTAATTTTTCGTAATAAACTCAAATAAAAAAACAGTGTTCACTTATTACACCGTGTGAGCGTAAACTTTTTATACCCAAAAAATTTGATTGATTCGCGAAACCATAGGCCAAATATAGTAAAACTGCGTTTTTCGGTTTTTCTCTGACATCAGGATTTTTTTTTAAAGAACTTTGAAATTTTAAAAACATAATTACTTCAAAAAATTATTTTAAAAATTCAATGCAATGTAGAAAAACAGTAGGACAATCAAATTAAAGAGACAATTTTGTAGAATTAAGCCGGTTAAATATTTTCGTGCATAAGGACGATTAGGTATTGAAAATGTCCTTTTAACATTTTAGCATTGAATTTCTTAGAAATTTGACAATAATTATTTTCGAAAAAAATATATGTTAAGGACTAATATGCACTCGACCACATCCTCGAATTTCGTCCTGCTAACTTTATTTGCTTAAAAAGAAAATAAAACTTTTTAAGAGGCTTTTAATTCTAAAGAATTTTTTCTTCTATTTGGTACCCATACTGCTGTTCTACATTGGAATGCATTTTTAAAATAATTTCTGGAATTAGTCATATCATTGAAACTACAAAGTCCTTTAAAAAAAAAATCCTGATGTCAGAGAGAAAAAGTAAGTACGCAGTTTTATTATATTTGGCCCACAGTTTCGACAATATATTGATTGCATGGAAAGCACTTTCAATATCCCAAAAAAAAATCAATCAAAAATACTTCTGTGAGTGACTGTAGATGGATCATCGCATTTAGGATATTGCGTAAGGATGTCGCAAAGGGCCCAGCTTATACACAGTTCTTCGCTCCTTTGTAACCTCTGGCGACTTTTCAGCTCTATTGATGTTATCAGTGTAGACTACTATAGACTTCATGGGATGGACAATTGCCATATATGTATTTATATGCGGTGTACAATCCTCGTAGAGAATCCGCATGATTTAAGCTATTATATTTCTGCAAGCGAAAATTGCAGTTACGGCTTTAATCGTTGTCCCTTCCAAAAAATCGGTCTTTATATCTAGGTTTTCAAAAGATACCACTGTCGATGATGTGAAGGGGTATTTAACTTCCAGGCTGATAGCAAATGAGTTGCATGTACGCAAGTTCAGATTCTCGTATGAAAGAAGCATTTCTTCTTTTAAAATAGACATATCCGAAGACTGCTTTGATAGAGTAATGAGCCCATCTTTTTGGCCAAGCGGTGCCTTCATTCGCGAATTTGAATTTAGATCTAGACCGCAAGGGCAAAATTTGGCTCAACTTCCGCTTTCCACCTCGGCATCAAAAAACTAATAAGTAACCTCACCATTAGCATTTACTACCAAAATGTGAGAGGTTTGAACACAAAGCTATCAAGGTTACACTTGCAGTCCTATGATTTTGACTTCAAAGTACTGGTGTTTACTGAAACCTGGCTCAAGCCGAATGTGTTCAACTCGGAAATTTTGTGTCCTAAGTATGAAGTGTTTCGAAACGACCGTTTAAATAAAAAAGGTGGAGGCGTCTTAATCGCTGTCCAGACTGACCTTTCTTCTGAAGAAATTGAGTTCACTGACACCGATGAAGTTGAATTCCTCTGCGTTCGAATAAGATATCATTCTATTAGCGTTTATCTTGTTGCTGCTTATATACCACCTAACTCGAGCCTTTCTGTTTATTTAAAACACTCCTCCTTACTGCTCTCTCTACATGCCATGGTGAAGCCCTCCGATACTGTTATTGTCCTGGGTGACTTCAATCTTGCGGGTGTTTCTTGGGATCTAATAGATGGTATTCTAGTACCAAATTCCTCTCGTGATCTCTTCAATCAATTTTTGAACGATCTGTCAGATCTTAGTCTTTACCAGATCAACTCTGTTAGTAATAACTTAGGTAAATGTCTGGATTTAGTTTTTGTGGACGATGTTTCCAACGTCACAATAGCCCCTAGCTATGCTTTGATTACCCCTGTTGATTCTCACCACCCACCACTAGAATTGTCCTTGATAAATTCACGCAACTCATGTTGCTTTATCAGTAAAAAATCAAGAGCGGAGCGTTACTCATTTAAAACAGCAGATTATAATAAACTTAGGTTAGAGATATCGAAGATAACTTGGCCCCAGTATGATGGGAATGCTGAAGATAGTGCCTTACATTTTAGCAATTCCTTACGCCACATTTTCAGTAAAATCATTCCTCTTGTTAAGGAAGCTAACGTAACGTCTAACGCTCAGTGGTTTACTGGCGAATTGAAACGCTTAAAAAATCAAAAATCCAAAGCATTTAAGCTTTTTAAAAAATCTGGCTTGTCTTCTCACTACTCCGCGTACTCCATTCTTAGGCATAAATACAATGTATTGAACAAAAAGTGTTACAATAATTATATTAACAGGGTTCGACTCAATATAGTTTCTAATCCCAAATCGTTTTACGCATTTGTGAACACTAAGCGTAAGACTAACGGTTATCCCTCAACATTGAAGTTAAATGACTTAGTTTCCAGTGACGAAAATATTATTGCCGATATATTTGCTGGTTTCTTCGAGTCAAACTACTCTGCCAGTTCTACATCTTCCCAACTGAATTCGAATCTATCTAGCTACCCATTCGATCTGCCATCATTTGATTGTATCCGAATTCCATCGATATCTGCTGCGGACGTCCTCATTCATTTGAATTGTTTGAAAATTTCATATACAGCTGGCCCAGACGGTATACCCACAAGTGTTCTTAAAAGTTGTGCAGAGTATTTGTATAAGCCTCTGGCAAATATTTTTAATGCTTCCCTAAAACAGGGTGTCTTCCCATCTTCCTGGAAGGATTCGTTTATCTTGCCACTTTATAAAAATGGAAGTAGGACTAACATCGTAAACTATAGAGGAATTGCGAAGCTTTGTGCTATTGCTAAAGTTTTTGAGGCAATCGTTACGGAAGAACTATCTCAATCTATTACTTCTGCTATTGATCTATCGCAACACGGTTTTTGCAAAGGTAAATCAACTGTATCCAATCTTCTTGAATTCACTACTTATGTGTCTAATGGGTTTAAAAACAATCTTCGAACGGACGTGATTTACACTGATTTCAGCAAGGCATTTGACAAGGTATCTCATTCAACCCTTATATATAAACTTGATCGAATTGGCTTCCCTCCTATTCTTCTCAGCTGGCTTTCTTCTTACTTAGTGGATAGGAAACAAAGAGTAATTTTTAAAAATTGTACCTCCCGGCCAATACATGTCACATCCGGCGTACCTCAGGGCAGCCATATTGGTCCCGTCTTGTTTATTTTATTTATAAATGACCTTCCTAAGGTGTTGAATTACTCGAAATGCTTAATGTACGCTGATGATGTTAAGCTCTTTAAGTACATTAGTACTGCAGAAGATAGGGAGCATTTGCAAGCTGACCTAACCTGCATTTTCGAATGGTGTGAAGCAAATTCCATGTCACTAAATTTGAAAAAGTGTAAATTCATGACCTTCTCTAGAAAATCGTTCTATCCAAATTCGTATATGATATCTGACCACAATGTTGAGCAAGTGACCAATTTCATTGACCTAGGTGTAACTATGGATCCGAAACTAGAATTCAAGTCTCACATAAACTCCTGCGTGATTAGGGCTAGAGGATTGTTGGCTTTTCTTAAGCGCTGGGCCAAGGAGTTCAACGATCCTTATGTCACTAAAGTTCTCTTTACCTCTCTAGTTAGACCGATTTTGGAGTATGCATCTATAGTATGGAATCCTAGCTATCAAATTCATAGTGACAGGCTCGAATCAGTGCAGAAACAGTTCCTGTTATTTGCCCTCAAAAATTTATGTTGGGACTCGTCTAAAAATCTCCCACCCTACAAGGATCGCCTGAAGCTTATAGATTTGCCGACGCTTCAGAGTCGTAGAGAGATGCTTGGTGTTCTTTTTTTAATTAAATTAATGAACGGGATGGTCAGTAGTCCCTTTTTACTGAGAGAGATAAATTTTTGTATTCCTACAAGACCCACGAGACATTTTAAACCTATTGTGTTGAGTATTTGTAAATCAAACTTTGAAATGCATGATGCTTTTCGGTGCTTATGCCAAGATTTTAACAAGCATTATGATTGCATCGACATATCTGAATCGCTTTTTGTAATAAAGAAAACATTGCTCAACAAGTTAACTAAATAAACTAATATCTGCAACCGTGAACGAAAAATTACACAATATCTATGACTGCTTAGTACAATTGTAACGGCTTCGTATATTTCCGCGACCGCGTAGGACAATAGGAGCAGGGATCGGAAACTCGGCCTTTCCGACCTCGCCTAACAGTTCGTCTATAGCGTGGAGCGGAAACTAGGACTTTCCGCCTGCCTCACTTACAAAGTAACGACTACGGGTACATGGATCGGAAGCTCGGCCTTTCCGACCATGATCAACGGCCTGTAAACAGGGCGGAGCGGAAACTAGGTCTTTCCGCCCGCCGCACACAAAAGTAGACTGGAGACAAGGCCTCGCCAGCTACCCAAATTGCTATTGAATATCATTGTTATCTTTACAAGTTAATCATTATATAAATAGGCAATCATGTTTCCTTTACACCCCTTTTACGGCTAAACTATACTTCTAAGGTATAAACAATTATATATCATTAGAAAGGTATTTTGATGCTGATGTGCAGGCAATTTTTCAAATTTCAAATTAGTTTAAAATAGAGCGAAAAAATCAATTCAAAAGTCACACCAATACCAATGCCATACATGTACATGGTTGGGGCGGAAATGCCTCCTAAATGTATGCTTTTATATTGATACTGAATTACAGAAACGTGCTAAGCAGCAGTTTAGGAATAAGATTTATGTATGTATGTATGTACATGAACAGATTAGACTCAAACGAGGAAGAAGGTATGGAGTTGAGTATGGAGAAGAAGAAAGGATAAAGCAAAGATTAACAGAAGTAAGAGAAACCGAAACATGAAGACAAAGAGAAAGGTAAATTTAAATTCTTCATAGTATACATATGTCATCGCAAAGATGTGGGTGAATATGTAGATGGAGAAAAGAATGAAGATAAAGATCTGGTTAAAAGTTAAGGAAATGATAAATATAAAAATTAAAAGATAAAGATATAGAAAATAATATATGTAGATAAAGGTAGAGACAAAGACAGAAAAAGAAAGAGATACAATTGAAGAATGACATGTTAAGTTATTTTATGTTATGTTGTGTTATGTTGTGTTATGTTATGTTATGTTGTGTTATGTAATGTTATG
>NW_023469014.1:0-5602 GCF_013731165.1 Rhagoletis pomonella | reverse complement strand
AACCACATTTCCCGATCATTACGTACCGCCGCCGAAGGGGAATGTCACGAATCCGCAGAGAAAAAAGACGCCGCATATAGGGCCATGCTGCGATCGGGCGCAACGCGAGCTACGTGGGACCGTTATAGGGAACTGAAGAAGGAAGCGAGACGTATTTGCCGCAAAAAGAAGAGAGAGGCCGAAATACGTGAGTGCGAAGAGCTTGAGATGCTGGCCGACAAGAATAACGCCCGAAAATTCAAGCAGAGGGTTAGGCGCCTTACGGAAGGTTTCAATACTGGGGCGAACACCTGTAAGAACAAAAACGGCGATCTAGTGACCGATGTGCTGAAAATACTTAAATTGTGGAGGGAACACTATTACAACCTACTGAATGATAGCAGCCCTGAAACTAGTGAATAAGACGAACCCACGACAGCCGGTTCTACGTACCGGAATGACTCGGGTTTCACCCGACCAAGGGCTGTTGTTTCGGCGATCTAACCCCGTTTAGGTCGGCGAAGTATCTCAGAAGTTGTCCGTCCATAGGGCAACATTCACTACGCATTCTCCTACTCAGGGCTGGCATCGAGTCAAACCCTGGGCCAGAAATATACACCTGCTGTGTATGCCGAAGACGATTACACCACAACTCCACCTCAGTCAAGTGTAATGCCTGCGAGGGGTGGAGTCACCTCAGGGTCTGCTCGGGACTACGGACACACAGACAGTGGACCACGTCTTACGTGGCCCCCCTGTTGCTCAAACAGAGCAGCCTCCACGGCAAACGATAGTCCGCCCGGGCAGCCCCACACACTCACACAGCAACCACACACAGTCGCCACTACACAACAACATAACAACACCACAGACCGTACCACAGCCACCACTGACCACATAACTCACACAACCGCACCACCACCCACACGCCGCCGCCAACAACTCCTGGTTCCCCTACAATCTGCACGGTATGTCAGACCAGAATATTCCGTAATGTGACATCAGTCAAGTGCAACACCTGCCTTGGCTGGTGCCACTTTAGGGCATGTTCAGGTCTGCGTACCACGCGAGATTGGACGTGGAATTTCGAGGGCCCGTGCTGTGCTGCTCGGTCGCAGACGTCAATTGCGACGCCCCCCCACCACCACCACAGGGCGGCAACCACCTCAGCAGCACACACAGCCAACGGCGGCAAGAACATACACCTCACTCACACCCCACATCACGACACGTCTCCCGAACCACATGAAGCTCCTCCAATTCAACTGTAACGGGCTACAGAGCAAGATTGAGGAGATAACCGTCTTCATGTGTCGGCATGGTATATTAATAGCTGCGGTCCAAGAGACGAAGCTGCACAGCAATTCAACTTTGTTGAATTGCGCCGGGTACAACGTGCACCGTCGAGATCGCGAGCGAGATAATGGTGGTGGCTTAGAGTTCATCACGCACCACACCGTGCAGTATCGTCTTATCGAAGCAGACATCGACCGCAGGGATACCACCCTAGAATGTCAGGGCATCGCTATCCGGTCAGGCGATGTCGAGCTCGAAATATTTAACATTTCCATACCCCCTGTCACCTGCTGCCCGGCAGGATATCACCCTGATATAGGTGCGCTCCTCAGAGTTGAAAACCGTATGGTAGTAGGTGACTTTAATGCGCACCACGATCTTTGGCACTCAAGCCTGTCAAACGATCGTAGGGGAACAGACTTGGCTGAGCAGATAGACGATTCGACATTCTGCACAATGAACGACGACGCACCCACCAGGATTATGGGTAACTGCAGTAGCTCGCCAGACATCACAATAGTCAGCGCTGGTCTGATAAACAGCATAACGTGGCGACCTATGCCGACTCTAGCATCAGACCATCTACCCATAGTCATCTCGATTGATAAACCAACCGACTTTGCCTCCGCCAAACACCGGACCTATATCAACTTTTCCAAAGCTGATTGGAAAGGTTACGCGGAGTTTACTGAAAACACCTTCGCAGCGCTCCCCACACCAACCGACGTCCACCTCGGTGAACGTAAGTTCCGCAGGGCTATCACTGCTGCTGCAGCTCGCTTCATACCGGCAGGATGTATATCGGACCCACGTCCAAACTTCCCTGCCGAAGCGGCTGTTCTAGCTGATGAGCGTGATAGCCTTCATCAGGCCGACCCCGGAGATCCCCGTATCAGGGATCTCAACGCGGAGATTCGGCAACTTGTGAACGTACATAAGCGGAAGAAGTGGGAGGAGCACCTGAAGACTTGTAATTTCACCTCTGGTGTGAGCAAGCTTTGGTCAACCGTGAGGTCATTGTCTAATCCGACGAAGCAGGACGACAGAGTCGAAATTTCATTCGGCGACCATGCTTCGTCGGACCCGGAGAGATGCGCGAGCTATTTTAGCCGGCAGTTCATACTGCATCCTCCGGTAGACAAAGCCAAGCGTCGAGTGACCAGAAGGCTGCACAAACTGCCAACAAATTGTGCCCCCCTTGCTTTCACTTGCGGTGAAGTTCAGGTAACCATCGGGAAGGCGAAAGCCTCCAAAGCCATGGGTCCCGACGGAATATGCATGCTGATGCTGAAAAATTTGGGTCCTGCGGGGGTAGCGTACCTAACGGAGGTCCTCCACCTGTCAATGGCCACTCTCATCATCCCAGACATCTGGAAGGTGGGGAGAGTGGTCCCATTGCTCAAACCGGGGAAACCCGCCAACAAAGGAGATTCGTATCGTCCGATTACACTCCTTTCCCCGGTAGCGAAGACACTTGAGGCCTTGCTACTCCCGTACTTCACAAACCACCTGACCCCAGCGAAGCATCAGCATGGTTTCCGTAAAGTGCACAGTACAACAACAGCACTTAACGCCATAAACACTCAGATAACTCGTGGCCTTAACCGCAACCGTCCCTGTGAGAGAACGATTCTAGTAGCGTTGGACTTGTCAAAGGCGTTTGACACCGTCTGCCATTCCACGCTGCTAGAAGATATAGAGGCCTCCTCTCTCCCACAGAGGCTCAAACGGTGGTCGGCAAATTATCTGAGTGGTCGACATTCGTCGGTAACATTTAGAGACAAAACGAGTAAGCAGCGTAAAATAAAACAGGGGGTTCCTCAGGGTGGTGTCCTTTCCCCGCTACTGTTTAACTTTTATATTTCAAAGCTCCCTCAACCACCAGAGGGAGTCTCGATTGTCTCCTATGCCGACGACTGCTCGATCATGGCGACTGGGAATGGAATTGATGACCTGTGTTTGAAAGTAAACGGCTATCTCTCCGAACTTTCTCGCTTCTTCACTGCAAAGTGTCTAGCCCTCTTCCCTACGAAATCCTCCGCGACCCTTTTCACAACCTGGACGAAGGAGGTCAGGCTACCGCTGGGGATTCACGTCGATGACACACCAATTCCGACGGTGAATAACCCCAGAATACTCGGAGTAACATTCGACAGCCTGCTCTCCTTCTCTGCGCACTCAACCGCTATTGTCAATAAAGTACAGAGCCGCAACAAGGTCCTCAAGTCGCTAGCCGGCAGTACTTGGGACAAAGACAAAGAAACGTTGCTGGCAACATACAAGGCAATAGGCCGGCCGGTTTTGAACTACGCAGCGCCAGTGTGGTCGCCAGGGACTAGTAGGACGCAGTGGACGAAGCTACAGACGGGACAAAATACGGCACTTAGGACAGCGACGGGATGCCTCCTGATGTCGCCAGAACATCACTTGCACGGCGAGGCGCAAATGCTCCCAGTTAAGGAGCACAACATAATGCTCTGCAAGCAGTTCCTGATCGGGAGCCACAGAAGTGGCCACCCAAACAGACAGCTGCTTGCAGAGGAGCCCTCGCCTAGGCACGTCAGGAGGCATCTATATGAACTGACGGACGAAGTCCAGAGGTTCATTAAGCAACCTCTGGACCCGACAGCGTACAGACAGGCCCTGAACGGCATTCACAGGGACTCAGTCTCGAGTTATGTAGACTCTAGACCTGTGAATGCCGTTCTAGGCATACCACACCGGACATTGACGGGACAGAGCTTCATCTGCCTCGGGAGACACGCACTACACTTGCTCAACTTCGCTCCGGCTACTGCAGCAGGTTAAACTCCTACTTGAGTAGGCTGAATGAGGATGTGCCGAACGAATGTCCGGCATGCGGAGAGACCCCACATGACTCGAGCCATCTCTTCGCATGCCCGGAAAACCCGACAACCCTAACGGCCCTGTCCCTGTGGACAGATCCCACAGAAGCTGCACGCTTCCTAGGGTTGCCGTTAGTGGAACTTGACGACAACGACTGAGATACCAACCGATCTGGGCGGGGTTGTTGTAGCCGCTACAACAACAACAACAACGAACCCAAGTCCCCAGTCGATGATGATGGATGAGCTATCCCACCGCCTGACTATGATGCTGTACGAATAGCAAATATGAGGCTGAAAAACAACAAGCTGCTGGAGCTGACGGCCTGCCAGCCGAGCTATTCAAGTACGGCGGCGAGGATCTGAAGAGGTGCATGCATCAGCTCGTATGCAGAATATGGTCAGAGATTACAACCCTTACTAATATGGCATGTCCGACGACTGGAATTTAAGTGTGTTCTGCCCAATCTACAAGAAAGGCGACCCTGCCATACGCGCCAACTACCGCGGAATCAGCCTTCTAAGCATAGGTTATAAGGTCTTATCGAGTGTATTGTGCGAAAGACTGAAGCACACCGTCAACGAACTGATTGGACCTTATCAGTGTGGCTTTGGGCCTAGGAAATCCACCATAGATCAGGCATTCACAATACGCCAAATCTTGGAAAAGACCCTTGAGAAAAGGATCGACACACACCATCAAGAAGTTGCCTCTATGCCGCGATGTCGAAATTTGGTATCCAGCGAAACTAATACGGCTGTGTAAATTAGCGTTGAGCAATACCACCAGCCCCGTCAGAATAGGAAAGGACCTCTCAGAGCCGTTTGATACCAAAGGAGGTTTCAGATAGGGGGACTCCCTTTCGTGTGATTTAATCTGATGTTTGAGAAGATAATAAAAACCGCAGAACTTAACCGCTCAGGCACAATACTTTAAAAGAGCGTACAATTGCTGGCGTATACCGACGGCATCGATATTATCGGTAAAAACAAGGGCTACGTCTTTTCTGCCTTCTCGGGATTGGAAATAGAAGCAAAGCGAATGAGTCTGGTGGTGAACGAGGACAATACTAAGTATCTCCTGTCATCACACAAACAGTCAGATCATACGCGTCTTGGCACCCACGTCACTGTCGACAGTTACAAGTTTGAAAAAGTAGACGACTTCGTTTATTTGGGAAACAGAATTAACACCAATAATAATATCAGCCTTGAGATCCAACGTAGAATCCCCCTTGCCAACAACTGCTACTTTTGGCTGAGTAGGCAATTGAGAAGTAAAGTCCTGTCTCCTCGTACAAAGTTCACACTCTATAAGACACTCATCATGCCTGTGCTGGTGTTTGGCGCGGAGGCATGCACATTGACAACATCTGATACGGCGGCTCTTGGAGTTTTCGCGAGAAAGATTCTGCGAAAGATTTACGGACCTTTACGCGTTGGTGATGGCGAATATCGCAGACGATTTAACGATGAGCTGT
>NW_023469013.1:0-5602 GCF_013731165.1 Rhagoletis pomonella | reverse complement strand
TAAAAACTATGAATAAGTAGTATGAAATTTTGGTGAAAATTATTTGTATTTTTATAATTTTTGTGCAACATGCGCATTTATATGCAGTTAATTCAAACTAAAATGAGGCAGAATTTTATAAAAAAATTTAAGTATTAAATAAACAAAAGAAATATAGACAAGACCGGTCGAAATAAGATATTTCTTTTATTCTTGCCACTGGTATACACAATGTGACCAACTATTTCAAAGATCAAAGAAGTACAGCTTAGGTTGGGTTAAGTTGGGACGCGATTTCGATCCCTGAGAGCTCAGTGTTTGTTCAGAAGCGCAAGCCAAAATGCTTGCATCCTAGCCTCGGGAAGATAGAACAGTCTAAAAGAAAGTGTGGAGATGATTCCACTTCATCTTCCTCTTGACAGCTGATACAAAAGGATCAGTTGAAATTCGTAAGACCCCCATCACTAGTCCTTGAGAGGTAACGTGTTTTAAAGTGTCCTATAAAAACATTTTCTGCAGCAGAGAAACATCTTCTTTTACTTTTTATGTCACGAAAGGACCCGGTTTCCCTTAGCCTAATAACAGTTCGTGCTGCGACAATTCTGTCTGTAATATCCGCAGGCGCCGTTTTCAACTATGTATGTTAAGCGCCAGTGTAGGTGTGGCTCCTAATGCTCCGGTAATTCCTGTTTTACAAGTGTAGCCTTCTCTAGTGAGTTCCGCCAGACAAGGGCTCCTTGAAACAATTTATAAAATGGGTTTCTAGAGCTAATGAATTAGTTTGGGCGAGAGACCCCACTTTTCACCGATAGCTCTCCTACAGCAGTACAAGGCAACCGAAACCGAGTGTTCCCATTTACTCTGCACTCTGTGCAAACGCTCACCCACTCCGTCGCGACAGTTTTGTCACGAAATAAACTGTAGATAAGCTTTATTAGGTTGGTTTCAACCCCCAGATTATTAATATACTTGACTACTGCCTGTGGAGTGACATTGTTGAAGGCCAACTTGATATCGAAGAAGGCCCCTACTGCATAATCTTCACGCGTGAAGGCTTCCTCTGACCTCTTTACCAATGTGTGCAGAGCGGTATTCACCCACCTTTCTTGCAATAAGCATATTGAGCTCTTGAATGACAGTCACGAGGAATCGCGTTTCTTATGTACAGGTCTATCAGTCTCTCTAGCATTTCTAGCAAAAGAGTTTTTAGCAAAAACGAAGCGGGGAAACATGAGATCCTTTTCCGGCCTTCGGGATGAACGCAACACTGTCTACCTTCCCAGCCTTTGGATGTACCCGGTCCTCACTCAGTTCGCATAAATAGGATCCAATAAATTGCACGACACCTTCAGAGCCCTTTGCAGCTGCGCAGGTATGATGCCATCGGTCCCCGGCGACTTTAATGGTTTCTGCGAATTTATCTCCCAGGCCACGTGATCTTCCAGAAGATCGGAGAAGTTCAGGACCCTGGGGGAGATTCTGTAACCAGTTAGCGACAATTTTCGAATCGCTATCGCACTTTTTGACGCATAAACATTTATTTCGTGCGTCAAAAAATGCGATAGCGATCCGAAAATTGTCGCTAACTGGTTACAGAATCTCCCTCCTGAAGCACAAAATATCGCAAAGAAGTATATTTGACTGTACTTCGAAGTACAAAGTACAAGAGCGAAAAAAGAAGTACGGTTGGTTACATTAGGTATACATCAGGGTTGTTGCAAATATTCGCATTCGCATTCGCAACCGCAGAGCTTCCGCATTAATTCTAACATTCGCATTCGCTTTCGCATTCGCAATAATCAATGCGGAGCTTTTGCGAATGCGAATGTTGTGCAAGTGCACCGATAAAACGTATATCTAGCAAACAAAATGACAAATTGTAGCCATTATTTTTTCCTGTGGTCGTTGGAGAATTTGTGTAACAAAACTGGTCAAATTTCATATTTATCAACTTTGATAAAAATGTCTTTAATCATATTATTTTTTAAGCTATATAACCGAGCAGTTATACAAGTTTCCACTTCTACTTGACCTTTGACGTACGTCCTTTTAATAATATATATTTTTTGTTTTCTCTTTTTTAAATACCTGCATTTCTTTCTTTATTATGATTTTTTTTGGACCAATCTTAAAAAAAACTACTAGACATAAAAGAAGAATGTGAGCGCTGTAGTTTTAAACCAAATTGTCGTGATTTGCTGTTGATGTTACATATCGTCACCTGAAATGCAAAAAGACGTAACAAACATCGTCGCTGAAATACAAAAAGTCGTATCTAATAAAAAATCAAAATTCAGGTTTTTGATTGATATGATGGATTTCATCGAATTTCAACTCCCACATCAGTTATGGTGTTGTTACGTTTTTTTTGCATTTCAGGTGCCGATGTATGCGTTCCAATCACTTAAAATGGGACTCTTTGGGGAATTTATATTAAGGAAAAATTCAAAAAAACAGTAATTTTGTTTACTTGTCGGGCCATATTTTTTTCATAGATAAATATGTACATTGGATCCTTGCCTAAAGGCCTCTGTGGTAAAACTCTCCCCCTACGTCTCCCTTCTTTGCTATTTAAAGTGAAAGATTAAGCTCCTACAATAGGGATTTCCAGCAGAAATTTCAATATTTAGCTATAAAGAGAATCGATGCTGAAATATTTAAAAAGCTATAGGTCTGACCTTTAATTAGGTAAGAATTACGTAACTATATGAAACCCTCATCATTCGCGATTCCAATAATTCAAATGCTTATAAAAAATGGGGTGCTTTTAAAAAAAAAATAACAATATTCTGATCCGATTCGGCTGGCAGCCAGGATATTAAAAACATAATTACAAAAACTAAAATGGAAAAACGCTGATGACGTTACAAGTTCCCCAAATTCTGAAACTACCAAAGGAATGAGAATGAAGAATTCTTTTTAAAAAGCTTCCGAAAAACCTGACACATCTGGTTTGGTTTGCAAGCGCCGTTTAAACAACGATCTCATCATTATGCTAGATTCTATAAGTAAACATGAAATTCAAGAGGATACATCCGACATTTGCAGCCCCGATGCAACGCTCATTACTTTTTATTAAATAAAATTTTAAATTCAGGTACTAAATAAAACAAACATTATTAAAAATTACTAACTTTTAAATTTTTTTTATTTACCCAAATAACTTAGTTTACTACCTGGTTATTTCTTAAAATACTTGACATCAAAATACATTTATTGCAAAAGTAAGCAGTAAAAGTATATTTGTAATTATTAATAACCATTAACTGCTTTTAAACTTTTTGAACTCCACTGGTTTGAGGTTTTTTAAAAGATGTTCATCCAGTTTTTAAGTGTAGCAGGAGCATTTGTTAACTGATAGATAATCTTGACTGAACAAAATTCCCTCTTTTATCTACATATGGGCATTCCCATGGCGGCGCACGTGACAGTCGTACGATTTCAATGTGATACAAAAAAGGAATACCATTTGTTTTCATGAACTTTTTTGGGCCATTGTATAGCACATAATTAGCTCTATATTTAACCGAAAAATGGAATCAATCGAACTGCTTGGTCCTGAAATATAAGCATTTAAAGAGAGTGTCGTTACGTGACAACAAATGGAAGTTGATTTTTTCTTTTCTTACAAAATCGCAAAACTCTGCGAATTGTGGATGGCTATTTTCATGAAACTTATTTTAATATGATTTGGAGCAATTCTAGTTGTTTTTAGAGTTTTTTGAATTAATGCAAATTGTTTCAATTCTCTTTTACAACCCCAAGTGTGAAACGTGACGTGACGTGGCGTCACGTGACATAAATTTCCATCGTTATATTTTTGTTCATATTGCTTTTAAATGAATTTTCAACGCAAATAAAACATGTTTTTTATGTAGAATATACTTTATATTTTGACTTCAGCGCCAACACCGATATATGTCTCTTTCAAATGAATTTCAGTGCAAATTGATGACTTTGTTACAATATTAAAACAAATTTAATGTAACTAAGAAGAACGGAGGTATCTAGAACAAATCTAGATAAAAGGATGGTTGTATATTGGATTTCGTTTTTCTTTAACAAATTTTGTATATACATATGTATGTAATTAAGAGGTAAAACTAAAATAAAAAATCATAATTTTGGAGGGACAGATCGCTAAAACGTCATTGAGTTAAAAATCGTCAAAAATTATGTCGAAATCCTCAATTTGTAGTTGGAAAGATATAGAGGTAAATGTGTTTTGGTTCGTGTCTGCACTACGAGATGCTTTGGTATGTATGTGGCGTCTGTACGTACCATCATTTAATTTTTTTCAAACTTTCAGGAATTAAAGTACAAAAAATCTAAGATGGTTTTGTTCCAGGATGTTTTGATTCGTATGCCTTTGTGGGCGTGGCTGCTGCCTGAAATTCGAAAAAAAAACAATTTTTCAAACTACCACTACTCAGTCCATGTCATTGGTGTAGATATCAGTAGAACGGTATTAAAACAAGCTATCTAACGCTATCTTTTGTGTTTATGAAATATAAATATCTCATAACGTTATCGCCTGAAAAATCGGGCTGCTAAAAATATAGATTTCGGGAATTTTCTCAAAAACTGGTCAGTAGATTATATTCTAGGTTTCCTCAAGTCTAGCCCGAAACCTTAGCTTTCATTTGGTATATAGCTTATATCTGGGAAAGCTCGTGTTGTGGAGATATGGCGATTCAAATTGAAAAAAGTCGCCCCAAATAGCGACCAATGGTTTAAAATTAACATAATCGTCTAATTGCCTATTCCCCGATTGCCACTCAAGCCGAAATTCCCTGCAAATCGGGGGGATTTCCCGCGAGTTGACAAATTAGAGGATGCAGCTGTACTAATCACTTCGTACATATCTTGGAAATCACAATTGTGTGTATTTTAGAGTTTTTTCCAGTCACATGTCGAAATTATAATATTTTTCACCATTTTAATTGTAGGTATGTACACAGTATTTAACTATGCTAGATGGGTTAATCGGTGACAGGTAATAAGATCAACGGAAATAAGGTCAATTGACTTTATTTCCCACCCTGGTGCGAAATAAAGTCAATTGACATTATTACCATTTTAAAAACGAAATAAAATCAATTGACATTATTTCTCTTTCAAACATTAAATTTGCTTAGCTTAGCGGTGGCCCGCGTCAGCGCGCCACACCGCGCGCGTCGCGCTCGCGCCACGCGTACACCGCGCGACCGGCGCGCACACCACGTCACGCTACGCCGCGGCCCCCCCGGCCCCCCTTCCCCGTCTTCCGACGTGCTGTAACGCAGGTAGATTTATTTTTTGTATACGTTGAAATAAAATTTTTATATATTTTAAACATCGAGGGCTTATATTCAATAATACCCCTATCTGCACACTTTTCACAAAGATGAGATTCTGATATAAAAATCCACCTAAGCTTTAACTGTCATCAGTGATATTAATGCTACCTTATATAACGACAGGTAATAAGTCCCAGATGGTTTCTAAAATCACAAATTAGTTTTTGTGCAAATTGCAGATAGAGGGTATTAAAGAATTCAAGCCCTCGATATTTCACATTTTTATATTTGTAAGTAATTGGAAGCAGGGATGCCAACTTGGCTCAAACCGTGCCATTTGTTCC
>NW_023469012.1:0-5602 GCF_013731165.1 Rhagoletis pomonella | reverse complement strand
AGTAAAAGCCGCAGAGCCGATTATATGTATATCTTGGCTTTCTCTGGCATTCTCATTTCTTGGATAGCAGTGATGTCAGCCTTAGTCTTCCCCAAGAGATCAAAAAATCAAAAAGCTAGACAGAGGTACTTTTCGTATTGAGATTAACAACAGTCTAGGTGCATGACCCAAAATACAAAGATTTTCTCTTGAAAAATTGGTTTAATTGGCGGTTCCCAAGCGCAGCGCACAAACCATTTTTGTAGGTATTCCTTAGCTATTCAAAGAATACGCGATCCAAACCGGAAGTTTTGAGTTGCTTGTGAAACGGATGCAAAGATATGATACATATCTGGCAACTCCCTGGCGAATGGTGATCAAATACTTTCCGCACATGCGTGGACTTCCGCACCCGAAAACAGCCATCCCCAAAAACTGAACAATATCAACGTCCATAATTATAATAGGAATTTTCGGAAACGAGCAACCAATTTACGTTTTACAGCGTCTTTACTCGGTTTAACTACAATAAGAACCAAATTCTTTAATTTAGTCAAAATATACGCTTAATAAGATTAGGAATCATCGGGAGCTATTTTGACTACTTCCAAGGAAGAAATTTTTGGCTCAAATCACCTAAATATGCTGCTTATGTATTTTAACTCCAGAAAACAGAATGGAGCTAAGGGAATAATGTGACGGATATTGCTGGGTGACTAGAGGTGCCTACCACGTGCCAAGTTTGATGTAACAACGAAAAAAAAATTATTTTTACGAAAGCTCTCGCCGGTATGCAAAGTCTAATCTCTGTCATTACAAATTTTCTCATAAATAAATACCATCAAGTTTCCTGCATTTGTATTTAAACAAAAAAACACCACAAAAGATTAAAATACGCGCTAACAGTACTACATTTTACACATTTAAAGCTGATTAACTTATGTTTTCACTTCCACTCTTGTGGGAATTATGTATAACAACACGCGCCAACAGCCAAATTCGAAATTGTAATTAGACATAGAAGACATAAAGTCACGTTGCATTTGCACACTGTGTTGTGCCATAAAATATGGAAAAAATGGGTTTATTTTGTTATTCGCGTTGTTTCTAATGACAAAAAAAGTATTTTAATTTACGGCAGAGGCTAATTAAATATTTTGGTGCACTCATAGTGCTTAATACAATCAGCCTTATCGTGATTCGTCCGAAAACAAATTCGCACGAACTTTTTTCAAATGGCCTTAGTGAATAAACGTAAGCGAAAAGTGCAAAGTGAACGAAAATTTCGGGCGAAAATGAAACTTATGACAAAGCTGATTATGGCTTAATATAGGGTAATACCGTTCGCATTTGCGGCCGGTATGGTGTAGTGGGTGGAAGTGTGCACTACCATTCCGCAGGGCCCAGTTGCCAACTAACATCAAAAACAAAATACAAGTCAAAGTTGTTTCTAAGAACAGTTTAGCTGCCAAAGGGAATAAGTCAGCATTTTATCGATATGAAAATTGTGTTGCAGTTCGGTTCATTTGAGGGCGCTCTATTGAACTGCATCAAATTTACCATATCGGAAAAAACACTGACTTTTTCCCTTTGGTAATTAACAGATTCAAGTTTTCTTTCGTAGATAGTCTTTATACGAGTTTGTCCGAAAAAAATTTAAATTTCATATCAATGCAAAATTTTTTTATTTTATTTAATACAAACGGCAAACGTTGATTTACATGTATGTATACATAAATTTTGGAAATGCGGCGAGTATTTAATAAAATGATTTTATAATAAACTAGTTTGCACACACCCGCTTCGCTGATTGTATGAAATTTCTGCTAGTAACGTTAAGTGTAACTTATTTACAAAAAAAAACTCAACATATTTAAACTTATCCAAAAACATAATTTTTAATTTAGAAATGAGGCCTTTTCAAAACAATTTCTATCGATACCTATACTGGTAGAATTAATTTAACTTATCAAATACTTCGAATGGGAATTTTTCAACTGGTTTCAACCATCTTCAAACACAACAAAAATATTCTAAATGTTCAAACTAAGATCTTTTTAACACCATTTCGTTTGACACGCATATTTTAATATATCATTTAACTTGTGTATAATTTAGTTAAATTTTACATAATAAATAATTTGAATTTAAATTTAATATTTTAACAGGTGGCAACCCTCTTCCCACCAAGCAAATCAAACAAATACTGTGTGAGTGTGGTATTGATTTCATATATCTGCACACCAAGCTCCAGCACCCTACCACAAATACTTCCAGACGTATAAAGTATGAAAATTTCAGTTTGTATGGGAGGTGCTACGGTCTCTTGTCTAATCGAAATGAAAGCTATCCTTTGATGGATTAAATGACACTAGTGCGGAAAATGTCATGATGATCGGTTGATTAGTTAAAGCGTGACAAATAAACAAACTCACTTTCGCAATTATAATATTGGTAAGGATTGGTGTAAGTATTTAAGATATATCGATGCGATATTTCAACTAACCATTTAGGGAAGTTAAATTTGAATTTTGAAACAGGTAGTAAATATCTTGAAAAATATTTTGTAGAAAACTATTTATTTCGTTTGACCCCTGCGCCTACTGTATAATTCAATTTAACTTCGCAATAATTTAAGTGAAACTTTTAAACTGGTGGCAACCCTTTGGCTAAGGCTTACTTAAACACCCTATTCAAAATTATTTTAGAATTAAAGCTTACTTAAATCACTCTAAAACATATTACATAAAGAGAGCTTAATTTAAACTCCCTTTTCAAAAAATTTTTTAGAAATAAAGCTTACTTTAATCTCTCTCTATTTTGACACCCGTATTCAAATATTTTATTAAAGTTATGTATTAAATTGATTTTTGATTTCTGAACGGGTGGCAACCCTCCTCAAAAATATTTTCGAAATAAAGCCTCCTCGAACCATTCTTAATCCTCATTAGTCTTTAGGGTCAAAATCAACCCCTTTTAAATTTGTAGTCCGATTTGCTCACTTGCCTTGGGTCCGATCAAACCTTTTTTGTTTACTTTATTTTTTCAGCTAAAAAATTAAAATTTGGTTTACTATGGAATTTTGTATTTTTATTCAAATTATTTTTGGCTATTGTTACCAATTAACAGAGAAACTTTAAATTTGCATTGGATTTTGGGAGGAATAATTTCCCGTCGAGGCAATGCGGAACAACAAACCTGTTATATGCATTAAATGTGTCATCTCCAAACATTTTGTTTTATCCAAAAAAAAAAAAAAAACGCCAAGTTTCACAGGGTCAAAAATCACCCTTAGGATAAATTAGGTTTGTAATTTAAGGGATTAATTAGGGTTAAACGAGACTACCTGAGTGCCAAATATCATTGACAGCAATTATACTCAAAGCAAATTTTCACATTTTTAATACTAAGATTGATTTTTCACTACCAACAGGTGGCAAACCTCTTCAAAACTTTTTTCGCTAAAGCTCTAACGATTGATACCTATTTAATAATATTTCAATTAACTTGTTAACTAAATTTATTCTGAATTTCTAAACTGGTAAAAACCTTTCTAAATAGCATAAAAAGGAAATATAGTCATTTTAAACTCTTTTAAATTAACACCTTTGTATGGACGTACAAACATATGTGTATTAAAAGTTCTAAATAACGTTTTAAGCAGGTGGCAACTGTCTTCAAATATATTCTTGAAATATAGCTCATCTAAATTTCTTTCGTTTGACATCCATATTCAAAGGTTTCATTTCATTTGTTCAATAAATGTATTTTTATTTTCTAAACATGTGGCAACCCTCGACAAAAACAATTGCCTAAACCTCTCTTGTTTGATACACATATAAAAATATTTTATATAATTTTAAATTAAATTGATTTTCAATTTCTACGCATATGGCAACCCTCTTAAAGAAAGTTAGTCTATTTTAACCCCTTTCATATTTGACATTCAGATTGTGGTGATATTTAATTTATTTTACTAATTATTTGCTTTTAACGTTTTTAAGAAGCTGGCAACTCTCTTTAAAAATAGCCCTTACGTTAATCCCGATTATAACCCTACTGTGTGCGAAATTCTAATGAAGCTTTTAGCGTGAAAAAGCAACAAACATACTCACACACTCACCGACAAACTTTCACATTTATAGCATTAGAAGGATTACAATGATAAGTGAACTCGCAGCTGCCGAATAAAATTCAATAAACAGCTTGTGGTATCCACTCTGTTACCATCCTGTTGCCTGACCTTCCCTCCATTGCAATTTTAATGCAGAATTATTGACATTTACAGTTTATCTCGACTGTTTGTTTTGCTTCTTTGATGCTCACTGCATTTGGCCGACAGCCAACCAGCCAATGTTGCGTATACGCCGGGTAGTGCGAATTTTTATACATATCTTGCGCCAGCCCAGCTTACCGCCTGCTGAGCAACATCAGCGCTTTGCCAACCTACTTTTATAAAATCGCTTAAGTTCGCTACGCTAAGTTGCGTCTTTTACATTATTTTTTTTTTCATTTCATTTGCATACATTTTTGCTTGACGATAACAGCTACTACACCCACAACATCAATTTTTGCGGTGCAAACCAAACTTTCATTTCGCTCGTTGCATCAAAGCAGATTGCTTTTCGCCGATTTATTATTGTGTAACTTTCCGAATGCCAACTTTACGTTGTCCAACTTTTTTTTTGGTTGGCGCAATCATCGACGCTACCAAGCATCCTTTTGTTAGCCATTCCCGGTATTGATATTTAAGTATTTGCCTTTGTCTGGCATTTGTAATTTACTGCCAGTTCATAGCAAGTATTTATTATTTTTGTTGCAATCCTAGTTATGCTCAGTTTGCGCTATGACTCCGGCAACCAGTTTTGTTGGCACGATTATGGAGTGGATACTCGGTTACCGCACCACCTTCTTGTATTCCCATAATAATAGGTTAAACTGTTTGTTGCGTTGAGATAATTGTGGTTGGTAGTTGTTGCTTTTGTTGTGGTTTTGTTGTCGGTATTTGGCTTGAACATCAATTGGTGCAAAAGTAAATTAAATATTTTCAGTTCGGCTATCCCCTATCTGCACTAAGTGCTATGAGAAATGTTATTTACGGAACTGGTTGTTGTTTAAAAGTATTTTGAATTGGCACGAACTTTTGTATCGCTCTGTGACCACAAGAAAGTTAGAGCGGGCAGGCAACTTTCAACAAGTCGGTATGAATTGTTTGGCAAGGAATTTGAAAATTATTTGTAGTGGTTATGTTGAAAATGTAGAGTTAGTGATTATATTTAATGACAACTTCATCGCTGTAAGTGAACTGAGAGATGATATTTGGTTGCCAGTTGTTTGTGTCTAATTCAACAGAGAGTTGATGTTTTTCTTTCTAGTTTTAGCTGCTGATTTTAGCGATTAGGGTGTCTATATATGGGGCGTGCCATACCAAAACGGACGGGGTTCACACTTCGTGTGCTTGATGTGTTTCAAACTTTCAGGGTTGTTGCATAAACATAAATAATAAATAAATATGAAATTTGAGCTTGATTAAAGCATTTTTAAAAACTCCACTGCACAAAAACGAAATAAATCGATTTAATAGTTTTCCAAATATCTCGAGAGCGGGGCGAGAAAAAATTAA